>NC_057805.1:175505801-175805801 GCF_018294505.1 Triticum aestivum | reverse complement strand
AGACCGCAATCGCTACTGTCGCGCAGGTCACGCTAGTAGGCAACGGAGCGCATATGTAAAGGAATCTTGTATTTTTGTTTCTCCAATGAGAGATTAATAAAGTGTATGTTTCCCTATATTTATTTGTGTACTTAGTACACTGGCAAGCCCGCAATATTTCATTTTCGCTGGAGCGTAGAGAGATAATAATACAATAACCAACATTAATTTTATTATTTCTCGTGTCAAACACTTCGGAAGACCATGTTTCAATCGTCCTGTTCTCATCTGAAGTGCGAGGATGAAAAAGGAGGGATCGAATCTTGCGGGTAAAGTGTACAAACCTCTGCAGAGGGTTTAAACCTAATCGATTAGTTGTGTCCCCGGTTACGAACAATTTGAGCCTCTGGACTTGGATCTATCTCGAAACTCTCAACACTAGACTGATAACCTAATTGCGGGCGATGATTTTGGGCTAAGAGACATCGGTTGGCGGAACCATGTCATATTAGATAACTCTGTAGTGACAACTCCTCACATTCCTTTGTTGTAGGGAAAATAAAATCCAGCTTTTACGCAAACAAAACTCAGACACAGAGCCACAGAGCCATATTGCATATAGTATAGTTTTTATCATCCACTTTTCTTGCAGTGATCTTGCCGGTACATTCAATGTACTGACATACATGACTGCAACGTATCATGTTGCAGGATTATCTCTACGACGAGTGAGTTTTGTTGTTGGGTTACGGTCTACACTCAACTTGCCGATGGCGTTGATGGGACTCCACCCTTGTTTGTTTCTTTCCGCTGAGACAGGTATATATTAGTTTTACGTTATCTATACATGTGATTGCACTTTGATATATACATTGATGTACTGTGTGTGCCAGCATACTGATCCAGGGATGGCACAGATACATAGAGGCTTGACCGTTTGAGGTCAGGTGGCTACACGCCAGAAAATATTCTCGATGACCCACAAGTATAGGGGCTCAATCATAGTCCTTTTGATAAGTAAGAGTGTCGAACCCAACGAGGAGCAGAAGGAAATGACAAGTGGTTTTCAACAAGGTAATTTCTACAAGCATAGAAATTGTCGGTAACAGGTAGCTTGATAGCAAGATAATTTGTAACAAGTAACAATAGTGACAATAAGTGCAAAAAGGTAGCCCAATCCTTTTGATGGCAAAGGTAAGGCCGGTACAGTCTCAGATAATAAGTAAAGCGTTCTTGAGGGCACATGGGAATTTCATCTAGTCACTTTCACCATGTTAGTTTGATTCGCGTTCACTACTTTGATAATTTGATATGTGGGTGCACAGGTGCTTGGGTGTTGTTCTTACTTCAACAAGCCTCCCACTTATGATTAACCCCCTCACAAGCATCTGCAACTACGAAAGAAGTATTAAGATGAAATCTAGCCATAGCATTAGACATATGGATCCAAATCAGCCCCTTACGGAATAGCGCATAAACTATGGTTTAAGCTTCTGTCAGTCTAGCAACCCATCATCTAATGACTACTCCACAATTCATTCCCTTAGGCCCGAAGATGGTGAAGTGTCATGTAGTCGACATTCACATAACACCACTAAGGGAATCACAACATACATATCATCAAAATATCGAACGAATACCAAATTCATATGATTACTTGCAACATGACTTCTCCCATGGCCTCAAGAACAAAGGCAACTACTCACAAATAATATTCATGCTCAAGATAAGAGGGATATTAAATAGCATAATGGATCTGAACATATAATCTTCCACCAAATAAACCAAATAGCATCAACTACAAGATGTAATCAACACTACTAGTCACCCACAAGTACCAATCTGAGGTTTCGGTACAAAGATTGAACACAAGAGATGAACTAGGGTTTGAGATGAGATGGTGTTGTTGAAGATGTTGATGAATATGGGCCTCCCAAAGATGAGGGTAGTTGGTGATGACGATGGCTTTGATTTCCCCATCCAGGAGGGAAGTTCCCCCGGCAGAATCGCTCCGCTGGAGGGCAAAAGTGCTCCTGCCCAAGTTCGGCCTCGAGATGGCGGCACTCCGTTCTGAAAGTCCTCTCTTTAATTTTTCTAGGTCAAAAGACCTTATGTACCAGAAGATGTGTACCGGAGGTGGGTGATACGTCTCCATCGTATCTACTTTTCCTAACGCTTTTGCTCTTGTTTTGGACTCTAATTTGCACGATTTGACTGAAACTAACCTGGACTAACATTGTTTTCAGCAGAACTACCATGGTGTCGTTTTTGTGCAAAGAATAGAACTTATCGGATTTGGACAAAACTTATTGGAGAATTATTTTGGAATAAAAAAAATACTGGAACCAAGACCCACTAGAGGGGGCCCTTGCTGCCCACAAGACACGAGGGTACGCCACCCCCCTCTGGCGCGCCCTGGTGGGTGGTGGGGCCCTTGAGCCTCTGCTGACCCTAATCCTGACGCTATAAAATCATATTTTTCCACAAAAAGTATAGGAGAGGAAGTTTCATCGCATTTTACGATACGAAGCCGCCGCCACCTCCTGTTTTTCATCGAGAGGCCATATCTGGAGCCCGTTTGGGGCTCCGGAGAGGGGAATCTTCGGTCTTCGTGATCATCAACCATCCTCCATCACCAATTTCATGATGCTCACCGCCGGGAGTGAGTAATTCCTTCATAGGCTCGCTGGTCAGTGAGGAGTTGGATGAGATTGATCATGTAATCGAGTTAGTTTTCTTAGAGCTTGATCCCTAGTGTCCACTATGTTCTGAGATTGATGTTGTTATGACTTTGCTATGCCTAAAGCTTATCACTAGGGCCCGGGTACCATGATTTCAGATCTGAACCGTTTATGTTATCACCATTGTATCTATGTTCGTGATCCGATCTTGCAAGTCATATTCACCTATTACGTGTTATGAAACCCCAAGGTGACAACAATTGGGATACTTTCCGGTGATGACCTTATTTTGAGGAGTTCATGTATTCACAATGTGTTAATGCTTTGTTCCAATTCTCTATTAAAAGGAGGCCTTAATATCCCTTAGTTTCCTTATGGACCCTGCTGCCATGGGAGGGTAGGACAAAAGATGGCATGCAAGTTCTTTTCCATAAGCATGTGTGACCATTTATGAAATACATGCCTATATTATATTTATGAACTGGAGCTAGTTCTATGTCGCTGCTACTTCTTGAGCTTGCGTTGTTTTTTCCCTTGAAGAGGAAAGGGTGATGCAGCAAAGTAGAGATAAGTATTTCCCTCAGTTAAGAACCAAGGTATCAATCCAGTAGGAGAAGAACGCGCAAATCACCAATACCTGCACAAACAATCAAACACTTGAACCCAACACGATCAAGGGGTTGTTAATCCCTTCACGGTCACATGCAAAGGTGAGATCTGATAGATATAGATAAATAAAACTAAACAAAAGATAAATATTTTTGGGTTTTTTGGTTTGTAGATCTGAAAGTAAAAGATTGCAAAATAGTAAATCGGAAACTAATATGATAGAAAATAGACCCGGGGGCCATAGGTTTCACTAGAGTCTTCTCTCATGAAGGCAAATAATATGGTGGGTGAACAAATTACTGTCGAGCAATTGATAGAAAAGTGCAAAGTTATGACGATATCCATGGCAATGATTATGTAATATAGGCATCACGTTCGTGTCTAGTAGACCGACTCCTGCCTGCATCTACTACTATTACTCCACACATCGACCGCTATCTAGCATGCATCTAGAGTATTAAGTTTATAAAGAACGGAGTAACACCTTAAGTAAGATGACATGATGTAGAGGAATAAACTCATGTAATATGATGTAAACCCCATCTTTTTATCCTCGATGGCAACAATTCAATACGTGTCTCACTACCCCTACTTTGTCACTAGGTGAAATCACACAAGATTGAACCCAAAGCTAAGCACCTCTCCCATTGCAAGAAAAACCAATCTAGTTGGCCAAACTAAACCAATAATTTGAAGAGAAATACAAAGATACCAAATCATGCATATAAGAATTCAGAGAAGATTCAAATAATATTCATAGGTAAGCTGATCATAAATCCACAATTCATTGGGTCTCGACAAGCACACAGCAAAAGAAGATTACATCAGATAGATCTCCAAGAACATCGAGGAGAACATGGTATTGAGAATCAAAGAGAGAGAAAAAGCCATCTAGCTACTAGCTATGGACCCGTAGGTCTGTTGTAAACTACTCACGCTTCATCGGAAGAGCAATAGAGTTGATGTAGATGCCCTCCGTGATCGAATCCCCCTCCGGTAGGATGCCGGAAAAGGCCCCAAGATGGGATCTCACGGGAACAGAAGGTTGCGGCGATGGAAAAGTGTTTTCGTGGATGCTTCTAATTGTTTGGGAATATATTTGAATATATAGGAGGAGGAACTAGGTTAGGGGGGTCACGAGGGGCCCACAAGGTGGGGGCGCGCCCTACCCCCTAGGTGCGCTCTCCACCCTTGTCGCCGCCTCATGGCTCTTCTAACTTGAACTCCAAGTCTCCTGGGTGTCTTCTGGTCCAAGAAAAATCATCACGAAAGTTTTATTCCATGTGGACTCCGTTTGGTATTCCTTTTCTGCGAAGCTCAAAAACAAGGAAAAAACTGGCACTGGGCTCTAGGTTAATAAGTTAGTCCCAAAAATAATATAAAATAGCATATTAATGCATATAAAACATCCAAACAGATAATATAATAGCATGGAACAAAAAAATTATAGATATTTTGGAGACGCATCAAGCATCCCCAAGCTTGATTCCTGCTCGTCCTCAAGTAGGTAAATGATAAAAACAGAATTTTTGATGTGGAATGCTACCTAACATGTTTATCCATGTAATTTTCTTTATTGTGGCATGAATGTTCAGATCCATAAGATTCAAAACAAAAGTTTAATATTGACATAAAAACAATAGTACTTCGAGCATACTAATAAGGCAATTATGTCTTCTCAAAATAACATGGCCAAAGAAAGTTATTGCTATAAGATCATATAGTCTGGCTATGCTCCATCTTCATCACACAAAATATTCAAATCATGCACAACCCTGATGACAAGCCAAGCAATTGTTTCATACTTTTGATGTTCTCAAACCTTTTCAACTTTCCTGCAATACATGAGCGTGAGCCATGGACATAGCACTATAGGTGGAATAGAATATGGTGATTGTGGAGAAGACAAAAAGAAGGAGATAGTCTCACATGAACTAGGCGTATCGACGGGCTATGGAGATGCCCATCAATAGATATTAATGTGAGTGAGTAGGGATGGCCATGCAACGGATGCACTAGAGCTATATGTTTATGAAAGCTCAAAAGAAAACTAAGTGGGTGTGCATCCAACTTGCTTGCTCACGAAGACCTAGGGCAATTTGAGGAAGCCCGTCGTTGGAATATACAAGCCAAGTTCTATAATGAAAAACTCCCACTAGTATATGAAAGTGACAATATAGGACACTCTCTATCATGAAGATCATGGTGCTACTTTGAATCACAGGTGTGGAAAAAGGATAGTAACATTG
Organism: Triticum aestivum; assembly: GCF_018294505.1. Lineage (NCBI taxonomy): Eukaryota > Viridiplantae > Streptophyta > Magnoliopsida > Poales > Poaceae > Triticum > Triticum aestivum. The sequence goes on along the minus strand of NC_057805.1, from coordinate 175,800,283 downwards.
CCCCTTCTCTCTTTTTTTGGTTGGCTTCTTTGGCCTCTCTTTTTTCTTGTTGGCTTCTTTGTCCTCTTTTTTTTCTCCTCGCATGGGGCAATGCTCTAATAATGAAGATCATCACACCTTTATTTTCTTACAACTCTATACTTAGAACAAAATATGACTCTATATGAACGCCTCCGGTGATGTACTGGGATGTGCAATGACTGGAGAGTGACATGTATGAAAAAAATATGAAAGGTGGCTATGCCACAAATATGATGCCAACTACATGATCATGCAAAGCAATATGAAAATGATGGTATGTGTCATAATAAACGGAACGGTGGAAGTTGCATGGCAATATATCTCCGAATGGCTATGGAAATGCCATAATAGGTAGGTATGGTGGCTATTTTATGCAAGGTAATAGGTGGGTGTATGGCACCGGTGAAAGTTGCACGGTACTAGAGAGGCTAGCAATGGTGGAAGGGTGAGAGTGCGTATAATCCATGGACTCAGCATTAGTCATAAAGAACTCACATACTTATTGCAAAAACCTATTAGTCATCGAAACAAAGTACTACGCGCATGCTCCTAGGGGGATAGACTGGTAGGAAAAGACCATCGCTCGTCCCCGACCGCCACTCATAAGGAAGACAATCAATAAATAAATCATGCTCCAACTTCGTTACATAACGATTCACCATACGTGCATGCTACGGGAATCACAAACTTGAACACAGGTATTCCTCCAATTCACAATTGCTCACTAGCATGACTCTAATATCACCATCTTTATATCTCAAAAAAATCATAAGGAATCAAACTTCTCATAGTATTCAATGCAATTTATATGAATGTTTTTATTATATCCCTCTTGGATGCCTATCATATTAGGACTAAATTTATAACCAAAGCAAATTACGACGCTGTTTAGAGAGACTCTCAAAATAATATAAGTGAAGCATGAGATTTCGATAATTTCTACAAAATAAAGCCACCACCATACTCTAAAAAGATATAAGTGAAGCACTAGAGCGAAATTGCCTAGCTCAAAAGATATAAGTGAAGCACATAGAGTATCCTACTAAATCACGATTCATGTGTGTCCCTCTCAAAAGGTGTGTACAGAAAGGATGATTGTGGAAAACTAAAAAGTAAAGACTTATATCATACAAGACGCTCCAAGCAAAACACATATCATGTGGTGAATAAAAATATAGCCTCAAGTAAATTTACTGATAGCAAAGACAAAAGAGTGGATGCCATCCAGGGCATCCACAAGCTTAGGCTCTTGTTTGTCCTTGAATATTACCTTGGGGTGCCTTGGGCATCCCCAAGCTTAGGCTCTTGCCACTCCTTATTCCATGACAGAGCTTGCTGCTCACTAGTAAGCTTGTCATTATTCCCATCAATATACCTACCGACAGCTTCTGGAAGCTCGGCGGGAAAGTACTTGCCGGTGTTCCACTTTCTTCTCTTGTTCTGCCCTATTGATGGTGTTACAGATGACTGAGTCAAATGAGCACAAAAGTTCCTGGTTCCACGGGTAGCTTGAGTGTGCCACGTTTTGATAGATCATCAGCTATGCTGTTCTCTCCACGAGGGATGTGCTCTGTTTGCAAACTGTCAAAGTGCTCTTCCAATTTTCTCACTTCATCAACATATGCTTCCATAAACGGGCTCCGATAATCTTTGTTAACTTGCTTCACAACCAACTGCTAGTCGCCTATGATAATAAGCTTTCTGATTCGATGGTCTACCATGACCCTGAGACTAGCAGGCAATCCTTCATACTCAGTACTGTTGTTTGTTGCCTTCTCCCTAGGGAAATGCATCCGAATCACATACTTGAGGTGCTCTCCGGTGGGTGCGACAACCAGCACTGGTGCCGTGTAGTGAAAAAGATCCGTCAAAGTATATGGTCCAGTCTTGATTTGTTTCCTTGCCGGGGTGAGAGGTTTCTGGAATTTCATTGTCTAGCGTTGGCATCCATTTTGCAATGAACTGTGCCAAGGCCCTGCTCTGAATAGTTGAAGTACTTTTGAACTTGAGATCAAATCTTGACAGTTCCAATGCCCACTCAACAATCATGTTGGTTGCGTCTGGATTTCTCAAAATCCTTTACATTGGAAAGCGAGTGACGACGGTAATCTGGTGTGCATGAAAGTACTAGCGCAGCTTCCTTGAGGCCATCAGGAGACAAAAAAGCAACTTCTGCATACCAGAATATCTTGATCTAGCCCCCTGGAGAAGGGAGCTAACAAAAGAGACTAGCCGCTACACCAACTTCTTCTTTTGCTTAACTTGTTGTTCTGATCCATCTGCTTGCTATGCGCTTATCTTGTTGGCACCAGGACTTGCCGAAGAAGATTCTGGCTTGTCGCTTGACGGGCTTGCATCTGCTGCTTCTTCAGTTTCAGCTTCCCTCTCAGCCACTAGTGTAGCAGTAACTACTTGATTCATTACCACCAAATCTAGCAACAATGGCTCTTGCGGTGTTGGCGCAACTAGCATAGGCACAGAGGATAGGTACCTCTTCAAATCTTGTAGTGGGCCTCCGCTTCTGGAGTCCATTTCATTGGACCCGCCTTTTTCAAGATTTTGGAAAATGGAAGGCACGCTCAGAAGATTTGGAGATGAACCTGCTCAAGGCGGCAATGTAGCCAGCAAGGCGGCGCACATCCTTGATGTGCTTCAGTGCTTCGATCTGCTCAATTGCTTTGGTCTCGTCAGGATTGGCTTCAATTCCACGGTGAGAAACAAAGAACCCAAAAATCTTGCCAGATGCAATGTCAAACACACACTTCTCGGGGTTGAGCTTGAGATTGATCTTGCGCAGATTAGCAAATGCCTCTTCCAAATCCTATATCAATGTTGCTTTATCCTTGGTCTTGACCACTATATCATCCATATATGCTTCCAATTCTTGTGTACCTGGGGCTCAAAACCAATCTGGACTACTAACCAACACTTTTCAATACGAAAGGCATACGTATAAAAGCACTACGTGCTACATGGAGTGAAAAATGCGGCTTTCCGTTCATCTTCTTTTGACATGAAAATCTGATGGTACCTTGAGTAGGCATCAATAACGATAGCAACTCACATCTAGCAGTGGAGTCAACGATCTGGTCAATGCGCGACAAGGGAAAAGGATCCTTCGGGCAAGCTTTATTGATATCTGTATATTCAATACAAAGCCGCCATTTGCCGTTCGCCTTACGCACACCAACTGGATTACCCAACCACGTAGGATGGAGTAGTCCTTTAACCAAACCTGTTGCTTCCAACTTCTTGATTTCTTCGGCAATGAATTGTTGCCATTCCAAAGCTTGCTTCCGCACCATCTGCTTGATGGGCCGCACGTGGGGACAAATAGCAAGGTGGTGCTGAATTACTTCCCTGGGAACACCGGGGATATCAGATGCTTGCCATGCAAAAATATCGACATTCGCCCGCGCGAAAGCAACGAGCATGCTTTCCTATTTGTCATCAATGGTGGAACTTATGGCGAAAGTTTCCCCGTGACATTCTCCTTGGTGGACACCTTCTTGGTTTCTGGTGGAGTAGCTTTGTTCTTCTCACTTTTGCCGGCAGAGATCTATGGCACATCCTCAACGGGAGCGCGACACTCTGAAGACGCGCGCTTGCCGGAGTCAGTGGTCTTGCCGGTCTTCTTCCTCTTCTCCCCTAAGAGCTTTGTCGGTACGAGCATTTGCGTTGGCGGCAGATGTTGCAACTGCCTCCCGGTAGAGTTCATCCGTGCAAATCAGCGTATCCTTCTTATCAGAATGGATGGTGATGACGCTCATCAGTCCTGGCATCTTCAACGTGTTGTAGGCATAGTTTGATGCCGCCATGAATTTAGCCAGTGCCGAGCAGCCAAGGATTCCATTGTACGACAACGGAATCATGACAACATCGAAGACAATCTTCTCTATCATCTAGTTGAGCTCACTGCCAAACATCACCGGCAAGGTGATTTTGCCCTTCGGCTGACTCCTTCTTGGATTGATCCCCTAGAAAGTACCAGTCTTCTTCAGATCTTCATAAGAAATATGCAGCCTCCTGATCATGTCAGGTGAGATCAAGTTGAGACCAGCCCCACCGTCAACCAACATCTTCGTCACCTTTAGGTCGCGAGTTCTTGGTGAAGTTGAAAGTGCATTATATCGACTAGATGGGGGGTGAATAGGCAATTTTTATGAATTCTTCACTGAGGAATTTGTGGGTGAGGAAATTCCTTAGTGAAGAACTACTTGCAGCAGAATAAGTACTCAAAAGTATGCATAGCAGCGCACAAGCATAGTCATCATGATGAAATGAAAACAAGCACATAGTACAGAAAGCGTAAACATAGGTAAACACAGGATGAAGACAAACAGACTGAGGAAATTGAACTGAGGAAATTGAGAAAGTCTTCAGTCAAAGTCTTCAAGCACAGATATGAACAAGCGCACAACACAGGAATGAGGAAATGAAAGAGTTGAGGAAATAGAACCAGTTGGCTTGGTGAAGACAATGATTTGGTAGACCAGTTCGAACTGCTGACTCAGTTGTACGTCTGGTTGGAGCGGCTAGGTATTTAAACCTGAGGACACCCAGTGCCGGACACACAGTCCTCACCATATTCTCCTTGAACTAAGGTCACACAGACCTCGTCCAATCACTCGTGGTAAGTCTTCAGGTGACTTCCAAACCTTCACAAACTCGGTCACTCGACAATCCACAATTTCCTCTTGGATGCTCTAGACCATGATGCCTAACCATCTGGAAAAAGCACAGTTTTCACAGGTAACAAGCGTCGGATCCACACAGGATCAATCTCTTCAGTGATTCTCAATCACTTTGGGTTTGTAGGTGCTTGGGTTTGGGGTTTTCCTCACTTGATAATTTTCGCTCAAAGTCCTCGGAGGATGGGATGCTCTCAAATGACAAGTGTCAGTTTCTCTCGGAGCAGCCAACCAGCTAGTGGTTGTAGGGGGCGGCTATTTATAGCCTAGGGAGCAGCCTGGCATGATAAGACATAAATGCCCTTCAATGATATGACCGTTAGGTGGATAAGATATTTTGGGACAGCTGGTGCATAGCACAACGACGGTCGGAAATTTGAGGCTCAGATTCCTCAGGCCTATCATGTTCCTCACTGTGTAGGCAATCCGCACTGGCGAATTCCTAACTCCTCAGTTAGAACAAATTCCTCAGAGACCAGAAGAACTTCGTCTCTGTCACTGAAGAATATGACTGAACTGTATGGGACTTCCAATGGCTTCACTCGAAGGGATTGGTAGGTGTAGGATTTTGAGTTGAGCATCACATGGAAATTTTTCCTTAGTACTTCCTCGACCCCCTTTAACAATACGGTGTTTCCTATGACTCAAGAAAAAGAAAAAGAAACTACAAAAACAAAAGTCTTCACGCTTCATGTTCCTCAAACGAATACCAAGTCTTCAAGGTCACACCAATTTCTTCACTTTCAAAGTCTTCAGAAATACCAAAGTCTTCAGTCGAAGAACTTCATTTTTAGGGGTCGACTTTCTCTGTAAATATCAAACTCCTCATAGACTTATAGACCTGTGTACACTCATAAACGCATTAGTCCCTTAACCTATAAGTCTTCAATACACCAAAATCACTAAGGGGCACTAGATGCACTTACAATCTCCCCCTTTTTGGTGATTGATGACAATATAGGTTAAGTTTTCAACGGGGATAAACATATGAAGTGTAAATACTGATATTGAGGAATATGATTGCAAGATATAGAAGAACTCCCCTTGAAGATGTGCATAGTGAGGAATTTGCTTTTGAAGCAATGCACACTTGAAGAGTTGAATCATGGAGATCTCCCCCTATATCTTGTAATTCATACACGCATTTGACATATAATATGAAGAATTTGAAATGCATGATGAAATATGGTGACTGATGTAATTCAGCATGCGTGCAATAATATTAACGAGGAATAAGCATGCAGAAGAAATAGCAAAAGTATCAGGCCACCATAGAGTTTAAGTTTACAACTCGATCCAACAAAGTCATCAGAAGAACGAGAGTTGTAACTTTAGAAAAAAACACCCATAAGATAGACCCACTTGAAGACTAACTCAAATTTCTCCCCCTTTGTCATCAAATGACCAAAAGGGTCGAAAATGAGGACTAACGCCCCTGAAGAATATCAATGTGATGAAGGAGCGTCAGCGTTGTTGGGGTCGTTTGTTGGAGTAGGGTCTGTCGCAGTGTCGTCCAAGTCTTCATGTTCATCAGTGTCACGTGATGAAGAATAGGAGCTGGCCACCAAGGAAGGAACCTTGACCTTCTTGTACTTCTTCGGAGGAGGTGCAGCCCAGTCAAGATCTTCCTTGAGACCCATTTTCTTCAGATCTTCTTCATTATAGACTTGAGACAGAACAACCCAGGTGCGGTTGAGGGTTTCATGAAGGTAGTAGTGGTTTTTCTTCACTGCATTATGGGTAGCAGTCATGTTGTGAAGAATTGAACCAAACTGACGCTTGACCCATTTATGATTGCGATCAACCTTCTGATGAAGACTAAGGAGAAGCTCACGGTCAGTCATCACCCTGGGTGCTGTGCCTTGAGGATTTTGCTTGGGTGCGTTGGCGGCAGAGTCATGGGTGGCAGAGTCATCATTGGTGCAGTAGGATGCAGCCTTGCGAAATTGTCCATCCAATGGACGAATGCCTTCATCAATTACAGCAGTAGCCTTGCCCTTTTCATCAGCTGAGGAAAATGTCCGTTTGAGGACTTCAATTGGGGGCAAGTAGCCGCAATGGTTCAGTGTATCAGCTTTATAGTTGAGTGAAGACCTTGTCCTGATGAATCTCATAATCCAAGGTGCATAAGGCTTCAACTCAAATGGTGACATGGCGACATTGGCCAGAGTCCTCATGAAGAAATCATGGAAGTTTATGGGAATGCCATGAATGATATTGAAAAGCAGATTCTTCATGATGCCAAGGACTTCTTCTTCATTTGAGTCGTGGCCCTTGATAGGACTCAATGTCTTCGTCAGAATGCGATAGACAGTCCGAGGCACATACAGTAATTCCTTCACAAGGAATTTTGTTCTTGGGGCCTGACCTGGCTTCAAAGGCTTCATCAACACTTGCATGTAGTGATCGGTTAGCTCAGGTTCATTGTAGACGCAACAAGCACCTTCAAGGGGTGGACTGAGAGGTAAGGCACGAAGCAATTCAGTAGCTGGTGCCTTGTAGTGAGTGTTTTCGGACATCCAGTCCAGCACCCATGAATTCACATCTTCAGAATTTCCGGTGATGTGCAGCGTCGCATAAAATTGAAGAATTAGCTCTTCATTCCAATCACATATGTCAGTGCAGAAATTTAACAATCCAGCGTCGTGAAGAACACTGAGGACTGGCTCGAAGCACGACAGAGATTCCATATCCACATGAGGAATGTGCTCATGATCGAAGACTTTGTCTTTGTTGAACAACACTGAGGAATAGAAATTTGCCTGGCTGGCAGTCCAGAAACGCCTCTTCCTTATGCGACCAGAGTCATAAGGATTGTAATCAGTGAAGAATACATGCTCGCCAAAGAAGGCATCAGTCTTGAATTTTTGCTTCCTGGAGAATGGATCCTTTGGCTTGGGCAGAGGAGTGTCAGTGAGTTGCATCACAACCTCAGGAATCGCAATCTCAGGTTCTTCAGGCTGAGGAATTTCTTGTTCCTCTTCAGTGGCAGTCTGGTTCTTCAATTCTTCATTCTCATTTTCTTCAGCACTAGCGGCTGGATGTCTTCATGAGCTTCATCAGATCCCATTTGAACTGTAGTGACCGGGGACTGAGGAATTTGCTGCAGTGGAGTGAAGAGTGGAGAATTGGGGTGCTGACTTTCCCAAAAGTCATCATTCATCACTGGTGTGTTACGGCCAATGTCCACATCTTCTTCTTCAATTTCTTCAACGCCGGCCTCTTCAGCAGTAAACTGAGGCATAGGCGAGGAAACAACTGGGGTTGAAGGTATTTCATCCACTTCAATTTCTTCATCCATCTGCTCTGACGTAGCAGCAGAAGGAGTTTCTTCATCAAATCCGCTAGGGATCACATATTCTTCATCAAAAGGAACAAGGTCCTTTGATGACATGGTTGAGATCGGAACAACATCAATCGGGTTGGCAAAAGAGCTGGTCATAGACTTCATTTTCTTCGGAGCTGGAGAATCTGAAGAAGCTGATGCTTTCCTTTTCTTCACAGTTGCACGCTCTGCAGCCTTGATCTTCTTCACATCTGATGTAGATGGAAGGATTGGAGTTGGAGTAGACGCAGGAGGAGCACAGGAATGTGGTTCATTTTCTTCCCGCACAACTGATGCAGTTGCCCTGACCTCTTCATTTTCTTCAGGCGCACCACTAGTGGGTGCCCTGGCAATTTCTTTAGTGGCTGGAATGCAGTCATCAGCATTGGAACTCACATTGTCTTCAGCAGCCTGATTTTCATCAGCGGTGCTGGCATGTTCTTCAGTTGGCTGAGCAGATGCTTTAGCCGGAGTGACTTCAATATGCACAGGGGCAGCGGCACTTGAAGTGAGTGTCTTCGTCAGATTGACGAACCTAACCTTGGCTCCTTTCCAATCAGCATAGTAAGCGTTGAAATCATCGCTAAGGACTTTGATTTCAGACTGGATTTTTACAAGTTCATCAGTTGTCATAGAGACAACGTTGTTCTTCAGGAACTTCTCCTTCCTGTACTGTGCTTTCTTGAGCTACCTGGCCTTCTCATATTTCCATTTTTCTTCACTGATGAAATGGGTCAGCATGTGACTTTGTCCAGGTGTCAATTTGAAATTAGGCATAGGAGTGTTTGGGTCCTTGTGCCAGAGATCAATATAGTCGAGGATCAACTTTGGATCCAAAAGCAGTGGCACATTTGTGCCCTTGGCTCTAGCGGCCCTAACTTGTCTGTCTCTGATGATTTTAGCAAGTTCTTCATCATCAGCTTCGTCTTCTTTAGACGGTACTTGGAAGGCAACCTGCTTCTTCTGAGGACTTGGGCGAGAGCTTCGTCTTCTTCACTGATGAAATGGGTCAGCATGTGACTTTGGCCAGGTGTCAATTTGAAATCAGGCATAGGAGTGTTTGGGTCCTTGTGCTAGAGATCAATATAGTCGAGGATCAACTTTGGATCCAAAAGCAGTGGCACATTTGTGCCCTTGGCTCTAGCGGCCCTGACTTGCCTGTCTCTGATGATTTCAGCAAGTTCTTCATCATCAGATTCGTCTTCTTCAAACGGTACTTAGAAGGCGACCTGCTTCTTCTGAGGACTTGGGCGAGAGCCTCGTCTAGCAGTTGTCTTTGTCTTCAGCAGAGAGGGTCCTGTTGAAGAGTTTGGTGCAGCTGAGGAACTAGCTGAAGCTCCTGAGGCAATAGAGATGCCTGTAGTCCTTTGGCACGTGGCGAGATGCACAGGTGCTGAGGATTTTGTTGGAGCAGCTGAGGACTTTGGAGGAGCAGGAGCGGCTTGAGGAATTGGCCGTGAGGGCTGAGCTGAGGAAATTGGTCGTGAGGGCATTGAAGAAGAGGCACTTGGCTTGTGCGCAGACTTCTTTGCCATGGATTTCTTCGGCCTTACAGAGGCCTCATCAGCAGCAGCAGTGGAATCTTCGTTGAACTTCTTCACTGCATCTTTTGCCTGTTTGGCCAGCTTGTCCTGGCGCTTGGCCCATTCTTCAGGAAAATCCTCACCGCGCTTGATGCTAGTGGGCTCTGCCTCTTGGCCAGGTGCCAATGGAGGTCTTGAGCATGGAGAAGTAACAGCGAATTTCTTCATGTATTTTGGAGTCACATACCTGTACTCCCTCCACTCTTTTTCCCATCTCCTTTCTATCCTCTGAATTCGCACCTTGCGCTGATCTTTATATTCCTCAGGGGGTGTGCAGTACCCAGCATAAATGTCCTCAGGGATGTCAAAGGCAGTATTGACTTCAGGCCTCTTTCCTCCTTTCTGTGGCTTCTTTCCATCATCCATTTTCTTCAGTTGAGGAATTTGAACAATTGAACTCTCTGAAGAAGTATGCAACTTTTCTTCGAGGAACGCTGCAAATGAGTTAAGTTGATGAGAACCTAGTGATTCAGCAGCGGACATGAGTACCTGTGAACAGAGTATAGTTGCGAGGAATTTGGAGAGGTCATATGCGTTCTCAGAAGGTTTTTCAAAAAGAACAAGTTTGAGGAATTTGACCAGACGAATCTTGAAGAATTTCACTAAGCGTTCTTTGTCTTAGGTTCCAGAGTTGTATAGATCGAGGATCCACACAAATGAGGAATCTTGAAGAAAAATTATTGCTTAGAGAAACGAATCAAGAACAGATGACATGTGAGGTGTTTAGTGTGTGAGGATTTGAAGAAAAACACCTTTGAAGATTTTGTAGTAAACATTTGAATCAAAGAGGGCAGTAAAAGTAACTTTTAATTACCCTGAACGAAGAACACGACGAACAGTGAGGTGGAGAAGTGAAGCTCGTCTGTGCAGATCTTCCACGCCCTAACTTGGCGGAGGAAGATAGCTACGGCGGCGGCGGAGTGAAGATTTCCGCGGCCGGCGCAAGTACGGCGGCGACGAGGTCGAGGCAGTGAAGCTCTTCCTCACCGGCGACGATGATGTAGCGGCGGCGCTAGGGTTTGAGAAGCTTGAGCGGGAGAGAGGTCGAGCGGAGTAAAGGTAGTGAGGAAGGGGAGAGGGAGTATTTATATCCACGGTGAAAAACGGTTCGCCCGAAGAAATTGGACGAACGTGCCCCTGACCCTTCTCATTTGCTTGACATGTGTCACCCACGTACTGAGAAGTGGAGATCGTGTTAGATCGTGGGTGAATAGATAAGTATATCGTGGGAAGCGGAATGGTTTGAGCGGCAAAGCCGAAAATTTGGATAAGATAAGTTAAAAGTTCCATTCGCAAATTCTTCAGCTGACACGGGCACAGTGAAGATTTTGAACGAGTTTCAAATAGAACGCACATGAAGAATTTGTGAATAGATTGGATTGAGTATAGCATAGAGGGGGAAGGGTCCGATCACATTCACTTAGCAGAAAAACCAACTTGAAGAATTAGCCATAAGTGAATGTTGTAGAGGACATAAACTTATATATATAGCCAATGAAGAAAAACGACGGAAAAGTGAAGATTTTGCAAAGTTAAAGAATATGAACAACTGAGGAATTTCAAAACTGAGGAAAAACTCAAATTTAAGATTTTCAACTTATGTGGTGGCGTGACCCACCGTATAAGAATGATGATTTCAGACACCGCGTACAATTGTCGTAGGGTTCTGAGAATCAAATTCTTCATTAATTTCTTCACACTTAGAGTGTTATTCTTCATTGATTGAAGAAAAACGTTTCTTCATGTGTTGCACATCTAAGTCATCAATTTTGCATAAGTGTTAGGATGAGTGTCCTTTTCAAAGAACATTCGAAGATTCTAAGATATTTAGCTCACACCGCAACTTGCTAAATCTCTTCTCATCCAAGGGCTTTGTGAAGATATCGGCTAGCTGTTCTTCAGTCTTCACATGCTCAATAGAAATGTCGCCCTTCAACACATGATCGCGAAGAAAGTGATGATGAATCTGAATGTGCTTTGTCTTCGAGTGCTGAACTGGGTTGTGAGCAATCTTGATGGCACTCTCATTATCACAGAAGAGAGGCACATTCTTCACGTTGACGCCGTAGTCCTTGAGACTTTGCTTCGTCCAAAGCAGTTGAGCACAGCATGAACCAGCAGCAATGTACTCAGCTTCAGCAATAGACAGTGATACGCAGTTCTGCTTCTTCGAGGACCAACAGACCAAAGATCGTCCGAGGAAATGACATGTACCAGATGTTGACTTGCGATCCACACGATCACCAGCATAGTCAGAGTCAGAATATCCAACGAGATCAAAAGCCGAGCCCTTGGGGTACCATAATCCTAGTGTTGGTGTGTGAGCTAGATATCGAAGAATATGTTTCACAGCCTTATGGTGTGATTAATTCGGTGTAGCTTGAAATCGGGCACACATGCAAACACTAAGCATAATATCTGGCCTAGATGCACATAAATACAATAAGGAACCAATCATGGAGCGGTATACCTTTTGATCAAAGTCAATACCATTTTCATCAGTGCACAGATGGCCATTTGTGGGCATCGGAATTTTGACGCCTTTGCAATCTTGCATGCCGAATTTCCTCAATACATCCTTGAGGGATTTCTCCTGAGATATGAATATGCCATTGCGCTGTTGACAAATTTGAAGACCTAAGAAGAATTTCAACTCTCCCATCATAGACATTTGATATTCTTCACTCATCATATAGGCAAATTCATCACTATAACGTTGGTCAGTACAACCAAAGATGATATCATCAACATATATTTGGCATACAAACAATTCATCATCATATGATTTAGTGAAAAGAGTAAGGTCGAGTGAACTGGGTTTGAAGCCTTTCTTCATGAGGAATTCCTTCAAAGTATCATACCATGCCCGAGGGGCCTGCTTGAGGCCATAGAGGGCCTTATTTAGTCTGAAGACTTTGTCAGGATGCTTAGGATCTTCAAAACCTGGGGGTTGAGTAACATATACTTCTTCCTCAAGCTTACCATTGAGGAATTCACTTTTCACATCCATTTGATATAAAGTGATATCATGATGGTTAGCATAAGCAAGTAATATGCGAATAGCTTCAAGTCTAGCAACAAGTGCAAAAGTTTCATCGAAATCAATTCCTTCAACCTGTGTGTAGCCTTGAGCTACTATTCGTGCCTTATTCCTCACCACAAGGCCATTTTCATCTTGCTTGTTGCAGTAGATCCACTTTGTGCCAATGCTATTGTGTTTGCGAGGATCTGGACGATTGACCAGTTCCCAAACGTTGTTGAGCTCGAACTGATGTAATTCTTCTTGCATGGCCTGAATCCACTCAGGCTCTAGAAATGCTTCATCTACCTTAGTGGGCTCTGTGATAGAGACAAAAGCATAGTGCCCACAAAAGTTAGATAAATGTGAATCTTTTGAGCGTGTGAGAGGACCTGGTGCTTCAATGTCATCGATGATCTTCTCAACTTGCACTTCTTTTGCAACGCGAGGATGAGTAGGTTGTCGTCGAGGAATTTGATCAGCATTTTCTTCAGCAATTTCTTCAAGTGCATTAGCTCAACGTTCTTCACGTTCTGGAATGAATTCTTCAGCAGATTATTCGGTAGGAATGACATCCTCAGTAGCCTTGAACTTGATAGTTTCCTCAGGTGCTGGTTCATCTATCACAGAGGGTAGGTGCTCTCTTTGCGAGCCATTAGTTTCATTGAACCGCGCATCTACAGTTTCAAGAACCTTGTGAAGAACGGTGTTGAAGACTCTGTAGGTATGCGAGTCCTTTCCGTAACCAAGCATAAAACCTTCATGTGCTTTCGGTGCAAATTTAGCATTGTGATGAGGATCTCTAATCCAACATTTAGCACCGAAGACTTTGAAATAACTCACATTGGGTTTCTTGTCAGTGAGGAGTTCATAGGCAGTCTTCTTGAAGAATTTGTGAAGATATACCCTGTTGATGATGTGGCACGCAGTATAAATTGCCTCAATCCATAAGTGACGAGGCGTCTTGTACTCATCAAGCATAGTGCGAGCCATCTCAACAAGAGTTCCTGTTCTTGCGCTCCACGACGCCATTCTGCTGAGGAGTATAAGGAGCAGATAACTCATGAGTAATACCAAGTTCATCAAGATAGTCATCAAGACCAGAATTCTTGAACTCAGTTCCATTGTCACTTCTGATGTGCTTGATCTTCACACCAAAGTTGATTGAAGCCCTCGAGGAAAATCGTTTGAAGACTTCCTGCACTTCATGTTTGTAAGTAACAATGTGTACCCATGTGTAATGACAGTAATCATCAACAATAACAAGCCCGTAGAGAGATGCGTCATTTGTGACAGCTGAGTAATGGTTAGGACCAAGGAGGTCCATGTGAAGCAATTCGAATGGTTGAGCAGTGGTCATGATAGTCTTCGCTGGATGCTTAGCCTTGGTCATCTTTCCAGCTTCACAAGCTCCACACAAGTGATCCTTGAGAAATTTGACATTCTCAATGCCAATGACATGCTTCTTCTTCGCAAGCATGTGCAAATTCCTCATGCCTGCATGACCATGTCGTCGATGCCATAGCCACCCTTCTGAAGCTTTTGCAAGTAGGCACACGGCTGGTTGCGGTCCTGTATAGAAATCAACAATATACAAGTCTCCTCTCCTAAAGCCTTCGAAGACTTTGGAATTGTCAGCTTCCATAACCACAACACAACGATACTTTCCAAAGACAACTACCATATCAAGATCACGAAGCATTGACTCGACAAGCATGACTTTGTCCATGTGTCGATCCTTTGTGATCGCAACCTTACCTAGACCCAATACCTGACTTTTGCCTTTGTCAGCGAAGATGATATGCTTCAGATGCGATGGTGATAAGGGAGCATCAATCAATAGATTCTTGTCACTAGTCATGTGATTTGTACATCCACTATCGAGGACCCACTTAGTGGCTTTGGGTTGATCATCCTGCAGATGAATTAGTGCAACTTACAAACTTCATATACTTCATCAGTGAAGAATATGACATCAATTCATCAGATCAATTTCATCAAGCAGTAGAACAGATAAAGCAGTATGAGGACGTGAGAAATGGAAGTTCATTTCTTCATGATTAGCCTGCGTCCTTTCAGGCACATTTCAGGTCTCCAGCAAATTCTTCAGACGTTTGAGCACGTCTGGAGACCTGACCCTGCATAAAAGATTAGTTCTTTTTCTTCACCACCCACATCTGAAGGGGTGGCAAAGAGTTCATCACTCTGCGAGCTCCATGTGAGAAAGGTGGCATAGAAGCCAATCCATTTCGTTTCACATAAGAGAAGTTAGGTTAAGCATATGAATAAGCAGACAAATTCTTTGAGGACTTATGAACATAATGATTAGAAGAATAATGCTCATATTCATAGCCCTTGGCTCTTCCTTGCGAAACAGAGTTGTTAGCACGATGATGTTCATATGAGGACTTTGATCCTCTTGAGGAATATGATCCATGTGAGGAATTTGGTCCGTATGAGGACTTGGATCCATATGAAGAATTTGGTTCATATGAAGAATTTGATCTGGGGTTCCTATTCTTCACAGGTGGTGTCATGAGGACATTCACCTGAAGACTTTCAAGGCACTTTTGGGAACCCAGATTTTCTTCATAGGGGAACCGTTCCTGCAGTTAGTGCCAACATATCTAGCAAATACTTCACCATTCTGAGTTTTAAACAGTTTGTAGTTGGAGTCAAATGACTCATCAGAAGAATGAGAAGATTCACATGTAAAGCCAGATAAATTAGATGGATCAACTGGAGGTCCCTTTGCAGCAACCCATGAGGTGTTGGGGTACTGCTCAGGCTTCCAATATGCACCATCAGCATTGAGTTTCCTCTCAAAGGCAATACCCTCTTTCCTAGGGTTCCTGTTGAGGATCTGCTTTTTAAGCACATCACAAAGAGTCTGATGCCCTTTGAGGCTTTTGTACATGCCTGTCATGTACAATTCCTTCAGCCCTGCATCGTTAGTGATACTAGCAATGTCCTCAGATGAGGAATTAATGATAGCAGAGACAGTTGAGGAATTTGTAGCATTAGAAGCATTTGAACATTCGGGTGAAGAATTAGCAGATTCACGTTCAATGCATTTCAAACATGGAGGAACAAATTCTTCCTGAGCAGCGCTGATTTGTTGAGCAAGTAATGAATCGCGCTCCTTCTGAAGATCTTCATAACTCACTTTTAGCTTCTCAATATCTTGCTTTCTTATGATCAGACAAGAGAGTGTTATGATGACATTGAAGGGTGTCATACTTGGTATGAAGTCTCTGAAGACTTTCAGCCAGAGCTTTTGACTGATCCATTTCTTCACCCAACATATCATCGCTCTTACTAAGCATGTTTTGAACCTTTTCCAAAGCTCTTTGTTGTTTAGCGGCAAGGGAAACAAGTTTGACATAACTGGGTCCTAATTCATCATCAGATTCATCATCACTAGATTCAGACAGATAGCATTCAATTACCTTTTCACCATCTGCCATAAGGCATGGTCAGGAGGATGATGATTCTGGTTTGAATGTCATTGATTTGAGAGATTCCCTTGAAGTCCTCAAACCAAGGATCATGACGGGTTCGATGACCTTCATAGACATCAGAGAGACGGTCCCAGATAAGCTTCGCATAATCGAGATGCATGACGTTCCTGAACTGATTTTGAGACAGACAGGACCAGATGACGCCCTTCGCCGTGAGGTTGAGAAGAGTGTACTTGCGAATGTCATCAGCTTCCGCCGTCTTGCACAGATCGGTAAGACCAATCTCAGTGACGGTCCACAGTTCGCTGTTCATCGCCATGAGGCGCTTCTTCATCATGGTCTTCCACTTGGGATAATCATGACCGTCAAAGATGGGACATGTCACTTTGTTCATACCTGCGGTCGACATAACTAAAACTCCAGGCGGTTAAACCAAAATCACATAGAACAAGGGAGTACCTTGCTCTGATACCAATTGAAAGTACGTTATATCGACTAGAGGGGGGGTGAATAGGCGATTTTTATGAATTCTTAACTGAGGAATTTGTGGGTGAGGAAATTCCTTAGCCAATAACTACTTGCAGCGGAATAAGTACTCAAAAGTATGCATAGCAGAGCACAAGCATAGTCATCATGATGAAATGAAAACAAGCACAGAGTACAGAAAGCGTAAACACAGGATAACACAGGATGAAGACAAACAGACTGAGGAAATTGAACTGAGGAAATTGAGAAAGTCTTCAGTCAAAGTCTTCAAGCACAGATATGAACAAGCGCACAAAACAGGAATGAGGAAATGAAAGAGTTGAGGAAATAGAACCAGTTGGCTTGGTGAAGACAATGATTTGGTAGACCAGTTCCAACTGCTGTCTTAGTTGTACGTCTGGTTGGAGCGGCTAGGTATTTAAACCTGAGGACACCCAGTCCCGGACACACAGTCCTCATCGTATTCTCCTTGAACTAAGGTCACACAGACCTCGTCCAATCACTCGTGGTAAGTTTTCAGGTGACTTCCAAACCTTCACAAACTCGGTCACTCGGCGATCCACAATTTCCTCTTGGATGCTCTAGACCATGACGACTAACCGTCTGGAAGAAGCACAGTCTTCAAAGGTAACAAGAGTCGGATCCACGCAGGATCAATCTCTTCAGTGATGCTCAATCACTTTGGGTTTGTAGGTGTTTGGGTTTGGGGTTTTCCTCACTTGATGATTTTCGCTCAAAGTCCTCGGAGGATGGGATGCTCTCAAATGACAAGTGTTAGTTTCTCTCAGAGCAGCCAACCAGCTAGTGGTTGTAGGGGCGGCTATTTATAGCCTAGGGAGCAGCCCGACATGATAAGACACAAATGCCCTTCAATGATATGACCGTTAGGTGGATAAGATATTTTGGGACAGCTGGCGCATAGCACAGCAACGGTCGGAAATTTGAGGCTCGGATTCCTCAGGGCTATCATGTTCCTCACTGTGTAGGCAATCTGCACTGGCGAATTCCTAACTCCTCAGTCAGAACAAATTCCTCAGAGACCAGAAGAACTTCGTCTCTGTCACTGAAGAATATGACTGAACTGTATGAGATTTCCAATGGCTTCACTCGAAGGGATTGGTAGGTGTAGGATTTTGAGTTGAGCATCACTTGGAAATTTTTCCTTAGTATTTCCTCGACCCCCTTTAACAGTACGGTGTTTCCTATGACTCAAGAAAAAGAAAATGAAACTAGGAAAAAAAAAGTCTTCACGCTTCATGTTCCTCAAACGAATACCATGTCTGCAAGGTCACACCAATTTCTTCACTTTCAAAGTCTTCAGAAAGTCTTCAGAAATACCAAAGTCTTCAGTCGAAGAACTTCATTTTTAGGGGTCGACTTTCTCTGTAAATATCAAACTCCTCATAGACTTATAGACCTGTGTACACTCATAAACACATTAGTCCCTTAACCTATAAGTCTTCAATACACAAAAATCACTAAGAGGCACTAGATGCACTTACAGAAGCCAATAACGGCAAGCACCCGACCATAGTTGTGCGATCAGAGTGGTTCTTGGCATCTAAGATGTTGGGCGTGTTGGACCATCTCAATGGCTTCTGGGCGTCAACCGCCGGTTCCGCTACATTAACCCCACGCACCCAATGTTTTAGTTGGCAGTGAGAGGAGTGCAAAGATGCACCTCCTTCTGGAACCCATGCTCACTGGACTCGTCAACGTCCTCTTCATCCTCATCATCATCCTGTTCTTTGTTGTCTTGGCCGCTAGTAGGCTTGTCCTTCTGCTGCTTGGCTTTGCCACGATGACCTCCTTGGCCGCCACGCTTCTTACCGGACCCACTTGCACCTTGCTGAGCCTTCTTCTTGTCTCTCTTCTCATATTCTTCTTTCTGGTTGTTGACAAGCTGCTCAACTTGTCGACACTCTTAGAGGTCTTGGCGCTTGGTGTGGTGTATCTTGCAGTATTGCTGTCACAGCCCAAGAGTTTATTTGCAAATAGTTGCATCAGTGAGCATTATGCATCCTGTTAATTTAAAGAAAATTGAAATAAGGATTATTCAAGCCTCAGAAAATATTTTAAAAGAAGGGCAAGAACCCTTTAAATTGCATTCGGTGAATCCAAAATTCTCTAAAAATAGTTCAGAGAATTTTGGCAAGGGTTATACACCAGATCAAAATTGTGGAACATTTTTAAGGAATTATTTGGTCTCTGAATTTAAATCAATACTTATTTGAATTGGAGATATAAATTCCTATAAATACTTTTATAACTCCAATAATTCTAAAAACTTGTGAGTGGCTCTGAATAATTTGTATCATGCCACATAATAATTTTCAGAAGTTACAAAAATGATTTGGTTTAGAAACTAAATCAAAATAGAAAATTAAAATAGAAAAACAGAACAACAGAGAAAAACAGAGAAGAGAGAGGAACCTTACCTGTCCAGCCCAGCCGGCCCAGCACTGTAGCTGGCCCAGCCCAGCCGCCGCACCATCTTCAACCTTCTGCCAGTAGGCGGGAGGGCGTGTGCTCGCCGCGCGCGCGCCACCACCACCCTGCCTGGCTGCCCCCCTCGTCACCCTGGATGCATCCCGCGATGCGACACTACCCTCTGGACCCTCTCTCACTCTTCCCCGGCCTCGTCCCCTCCTCTGCTCTCTCCCCGCATCGCACCCGAGCGCGCTCGTCGCCGTTGATCGCTGTTGTCGCGGCCATCGTCTTCGCCTCGCCCCTCCAACGTGCCCACGAGCTCTGCGATGTCGTCCTCGTCATCTCCACCGAGCCAAGCAAGCCGGGGCGCGCCGTAGCCTCGTCATCACCACCGTCTTCCACCTCGGGAGCCGATCATCGCCGCCGTCGATTCGCCGCCGTACGGGCCTCCGCGAGCCAGCTGAGACCGTCACCGACCTCGCTGTGAGCCTCGCCGTCGTTTCCCCTCTTCTTCCCATGTCGCTCGCCCCGCTAACTAGCTCCACCGTCGAACCCGAGATCCATCGCCGCCGGCCATGTCGCCGTCAAGGCACCAGCAGCCGTAGCTTGTGTCTGAGCACTTCGCCGTGCTCAACAGCTTCCCAGCTAGCTCACGCACCCACCAGCTCCTCCTCCCGTGCACCGTAGCGCCAAACCCGACCCCGCCCGAACTCTGACCGCCGCCATTTTGGTCGCCGCCGTTGACTCCGTCCACCCCCGCTCGAACCACGGCCACCCGCGGATGCGTCTCGCTCCCCTCTTTCAAACACGCCCTTTCGTGTGTCAAACGGTGGCCCGTAGAGCAAACCCGACGCGGGCACCGCCGCGGTCTGTGGTCGTCGGCGGTTAAACGTCGGCAGCTGACGTGGCACCATTAGCTTAGGTGCTAATCATGTTTAGTTAGTACCCTGTGTCGATGACATGTGGGTCCCTGAGCCTAATTAGGTTAGTCAAAATTTCCTGTTTAGATTAGTGCTAATCTTGCAGACCCCATGATGTCTACTACGCAACTTTATTCTTGTAGACATGTGTTGGGCCTCCAAGCGCAGAGTTTTGTAGGACAATAGCAATTTCCCCTCAAGTGGATGACCTAAGGTTTATCAATCCGTGAGAGGTGTAGGATGAAGATGGTCTCTCTCAAACGACCCTGCAACCAAATACAAGAAATCTCTTGTGTCCCCAACACACCCAATACAATGGCAAATTGTATAGGTGCACTAGTTTGGCGAAGAGATGATGATAAAAGAGTAATATTGATGGTAAAAATATATTTTTATAATCTTAATAAATAAAAACAGCAAGGTAGCAAATAGTAAACGGGAACAAAAACGCTGTTGCAATGCTTGAAAACAAGGCCTAGGGTCCGTACTTTCGCTAGTGCAACCTCTCAACAATGCTAACATAGTTGGATCAGATGATTATCCCTCAAAGTGTAACGAAGAATCACTCCCGAGTTCCTATTAGCGGAGAACAAAAGATAGGAATTATTTGTAGGGTACGAAACCACCTCAAAGCTATTCTTTCCGCTTGATCTATTCAAGAGTTCATACTAAAATAACGCAAAGCTATTTTTTCCATTCAATCTATCCTAGAGTTCGTACTAGAATAACACCAAAGCATATTCATATTCATAATAATCAATCCACACAAGGAATTACAGAGAGACCCCAAAGTTTCTGTCGGAGAAAAGATAATAAAAACATGCATCAACCCCTATGCATAGATTACCCCAATATCACCGCGGGAATCCGCGAGTTGAATGCCAAGACACATATCAAGTGAATCAATATGATACCCCAATTGTCACCTCAAGTATTCATACCGCAAGACATACATCATGTGTTCTCATCTCTGAATATTCAATCCGACATGACAAAACTTCAAAGGGTAAAGACTCGGTTCATCACAACAAGAATATAGAGGGGAGAAACATCATATGATCCGACTATATTAACAAAACCCGTGATATAGATCACGAGAGAGAGAGAGAGAGAGAGATAAAACACATAGCTACTGGTACAAACCCCCAGCCCGGAGGGTGGACTACTCCCTCCTCATCGTGGTGGCCGCCGGGATGATGAAGATGGACACCGGAGATGATTCCACCCTCCGGCAGGGTGCCGGAACGGGTCTAGATTGGTTTTCGGTGGCTACAGAGCTTTGCGGCAGCGCAACTTCTAATCTAGGGTGATGCGGAGCATCCTACGAACATCACCATGTCAAGAGTCCGTTTTGCAAGTGACACGTGCGACCTCTACTTCACATATATAAAGGTGAATCATCTCCTTTACACGTGCTCACTTGACCCCTTCGAGGATGGTATACTACTTGACAACCCTCTCGTGTGCATGCATAGGTATTGTCGGAACACTACGGACAACGAGGAGGAGTGCAAGTGCCAAGGAACAACTACACCATCCACGAGGGAAGCGTGGAAGACAAGACAGAAGAAAGGAGAAGAAGAAGACAGAGCGGCTGCTGGAGCCAGGCCGGACATCCGGACCGCCGTCCGGATCATCCGGGCTCAGCCGGATCATCCGGGCCCTTCCCCGGATCATCTGGCTATCTGCACGGAAGACACCCGAAGGTTTCACCTGAAGCCGGATCATCCGGAACTATGTCCGGATCATCCGGATCCCCGACACCTGGATCATCCAGGACCCCGTCCGGATCATCTGGCCTTGCCTGCGTGCATGACTCGGGCCGAGGCCCATGTACCCATTCCGCCCCCTCACTTACCCCTTCGTGGCTTAGACTATAAATAGACCTCCTCCACCTCCTTTCTAGGGTTAGCAAATGTGATAGCTCATTTAGAGATAGAGCTTTGCTCATGCATACGGATCTACTCCACGAGAGAGACCATGGCCTCTACGGAGAAGATCCACCTTGGATTCAAGACCCCTCACGGGAAGATCCCCTCGTGGCTCCAAGACCTCCTCACGGAGATGAGCTTTACCTTGTATCTTTCCTTTTGTTGTTCATGTACCTTGTGGATCTTGTGTGTTGGATTGTCTAGTGGATGTGTGATTGGACTTGTTCTTGAGTGTTCCTCTCATTTTCCCTCGTGTTCCCCTCGTGTTCTTCGTGTTCTTCGCGGGATCACCTCCAAATCGTGAAAGATCGGACACCTAGGGTTCTACCCTACATCATAGTGTAACCCTGAAGGGTTTCGGAATATTTGGGAATTTATATTGCAAAGAGGGGTGCTACCTCTTGAGCACTGCGTTGGTTTTCCCTTGAAGAGGAAAGGGTGATTTAGTAAAGTAGCGTAAGTATTTCCCTCAGTTTTTGAGTACCAAGGTATCAATCCAGTAGGAGGTCACGCTCAAGTCCCTTGCACCTACACAAACAAATAAGAACCTCGCAACCAACGCGATAAAGGGGTTGTCAATCCCTTCACAGTCACTTACGAGAGTGAGATCTGATAGAGATGATAAGATAATATTTTTGGTATTTTTTATGATAAAGAGTAAAACTAAAGAAATCAAGTAAACAGTAATGGAAATAACGGGAGATTAATATGATGGAAAATAGACCCGGGGGCCATAGGTTTCACTAGTGGCTTCTCTCAAGAAAGCATAATTATTACGGTGGGTGAACAAATTACTGTCGCGCAATTGATAGAATTGAGCATAGTTATGGGAATATCTAGGTATGATCATGTATATAGGCATCACGTCCGTGATAAGTAGACCGAAACGATTCTGCATCTACTACTATTACTCCACACATCGACCGCTATCCAGCATGCATCTAGAGTATTAAGTTCATAAGAACATAGTAACGCTTTAAGCAAGATGACATGATGTAGAGGGATAAACTCATGCAATATGACATAAACCCCATCTTTTATCCTTGATGGCAACAATACAATACGTGCCTTGCTGCCCCTGCTGTCACTGGGAAAGGACACCGCAAGATTGAACCCAAAGCTAAGCACTTCACACATTGCAAGAAAGATCAATCTAGTAGGCCAAACCAAACTGATAATTCGAAGAGACTTGCAAAGATAACCAATCATACATAAAAGAATTCAGAGGAGATTCAAATATTGTTCATAGATAATCTTGATCATAAACCCACAATTCATTGGATCTCGACAAACACACCGCTAAAGAAGATTACATTGAATAGATCTCCAAGAAGATCGAGGAGAACTTTGTATTGAGATCCAAAGAGAGAGAAGAAGCCATCTAGCTAATAACTATGGACCCAAAGGTCTGAGGTAAACTACTCACACATCATCGAAGAGGCATGGTGTTGATGTAGAAGCCCTCCGTGATCAATGCCCCCTCCGGCAGGACGCCAGAAAAGGCCCCAAGATGGGATCTCACGGGTACAGAAGGTTGCGGCGGTGGAATTAGGTTTTCGTGGTCGCTTCTGATGGTTTGGGGGTACGTGGGTATATATAGGAGGAAGAAATGATTTTGGATGTTTAATGGGCTTATTAATACACTGAAATAGGCAAAAACCATCAGAGGTATATATATTCTGTTTTGGATGTTTAATGGGCTTATTAATACACTTATATATTATTTTGGGGACTAACCTATTAACAGAATATATAATAGCATGGAACAATAAAAAATTATAGATACGTTGGAGACGTATCAAGCATCCCCAAGCTTAATTCCTGCTCGTCCTCGAGTAGGTAAATGATAAAAAGGAATTTTTGATGTGGAATGCTTCTTAGCATAATTCTCAATGTAAATCTTTTTATTGTGGTATGAATATTTAGATCCGAAAGATTCAAGATAAAAGTTTAATGTTGACATAAAAACAATAATACTTCAAACATGCTAACCAAGCAATTATGTCTTATCAAAATAACATAGCCAAAGAAAGCTTATCCCTACAAAATCATATAATTAGGCTATGTTTCAATATTGTCACACAAACGTTCTCATCATGCATAACCCCGATGACAAGCCGAGCAATTGGTTCATACTTTTAACGCGCTTCAGCCTTTTCAACTCTTACGCAATACATGAGCGCAAGCCATGGATATAGCACTATGGGTGGAGTAAAGTATAATGATGGGGGTTATGAGAGAAGACAAAAAAGGTAAAAAGTCTCACATTGACACGGCTAATCAATAGGCTATGGAGATGCCCATCAATTGATGTCAATGAGAGGAGTAGGGATTGCCATGCAACGGATGCACTAGAGCTATAAATATATGAAAGCTCAACAAAAGAAACTAAGTATGTGTGCATCCAACTTGCTTGCTCACGAAGACCTAGGGCATTTTGAGGAAGCCCATCATTGGAATATACAAGCCAAGTTCTATAATGAAAAATTCCCACTAGTATATGAAAGTGACAACATAGGAGACTCTCTATCATGAAGATCACGGTGCTATTTTGAAGCACAAGTGTGGAAAAAGGATAGTAACATTGTCCCTTCTCTCTTTTTCTCTCATTTTTTTGGGCCTTCTCCTTTTTTTTTTCTTTGGCCACTTTTTTTTTATTTAGTCTGGAATCTCATCCCGACTTGTGGGGGAATCATAGTCTCCATCATCCTTTCCTCACATGGGACAATGCTCTAATAATGATGATCATCACACTTTTATTATTTACAACTCAACAATTACAACTCAATACTTAGAACAAAATATGACTATGTGAATGCCTCCGGCGGTGTACCAGGATATGCTATGAATCAAGAGTGACATGTATGAAAAAATTTATGAATAGTGGCTTTGCCACAAAATACGATGTCAACTACATGATCATGCAAAGAATTATGACAATGATGAAGCGTGTCATAATAAACGGAATGGTGGAAAGTTGCATGGCAATATATCTCGGAATGGCTATGGAAATGCCATGATAGGTAGGTATGGTGTCTGTTTTGAGGAGGTTATAAGGAGGCTTATGTGTGATAGAGCGTATCATATCACGGGGTTTGGATGCACCGGCGAAGTTTGCACCAACTCTCAAGGTGAGAAAGGGCAATGCGCGGTACCGTAGAGGCTAGAAAATTATGGAAAGTTGAGAGTGCGTATAATCCATGGACTCACATTAGTCATAAAGAACTCATATACTTATTGCAAAAGTTTATTAGACCTCAAAGCAAAGTACTACTACGCATGCCCCAAGAGGGATAGATTGGTAGGAAAAGACCATCGCTCGTCCCTGACCGCCACTCACAAGGAAAGCAATGAAAGAACACCTATGTGTCAAAATTGTCACACAACTTTTACCATACGTGCATGCTACGGGACTTGCCAACTTTAACACAAGTATTTTTCAATTTCACAATTACTCAACTAGCACACTCTAATATTACCACCTTTATATCTCAAAACACTTATCAAGTATCTAACTTCTCATAACATTCAATGAACTCAATATGGAAGATTAATTTCACAATTAAAGCAAATTACCATGCTGTTTAAGACTCTCAAAAATAATATAAGTGAGGCATGAGAGATCAATAATTTCTATAAAATACAACCACCGCCGTGCTCTAAAAGGTATAAGTGAAGCACTAGAGCAAAAACTATATAGCTCAAAAGATATAAGTGAAGCACATAGAGTATTCTAACAAATTCCGAATCATGTGTGTCTCTCTCAAAAGGTGTGTACAGCAAGGATGATTGTGGCAAACTAACAAACAAATACTGAAATCATACAAGACGCTCCAAGCAAAACACATATCATGTGGTGAATAAAAATATACCTCCAAGTAAGTTACCGATGGTTGAGGACGAAAGAGGGGATGCCTTCCGGGGCATCCCCAAGATTTGGATTTTTGGTGTCCTTGGTGTGCCTTGGCCAACCCCAAGCTTAGGCTCTTGCCACTCCTTGTTCCATAATCCATCAAATCTTTTACCCAAAACTTGAAAACTTCACAACACAAAACTTAACAGAAAATCTCGTGAGCTCCGTTAGCGAAAGAAAACAAAATACCACTTCAAGGTACTGTATTGAACTCATTATTTATTTATACTGGTCTTAAACCAACTGTATTCCAACTTATCTATGGTTTATAAACTATTTTACTAGCCATAGATTCATCAAAATAAGCAAACAACACACGAAAAGCAAAATCTGTCAAAAACAGAACAGTATGTAGTAATCTGTAACTAACGCAAACTTCTCGAACTCGAAAAATTCTTCCAAAATAGGACGGCCTATAAAATTTGTTTATTGATCTTATGCAAATGGAATCAGTATTTTAGTACGTTCTGGTGATTTTTAACAATTGTTTTCGTGAACAGAGAGTTTCTGGAATTTTCACCAAGATCAAAAAACTAACATCCCAGAAGATCATATAGGTTTAACTTGGCACAAACACTAATTAAAACATAAAAACAAATCTAACCAGAGGCTAGATCAAAAATATATTCCTAAACAGGAGCAAAAAGCAAAAAACTAAAATAAAATTGGTTGCCTCCCAACAAGCACTTCTCTTTAAAGCCTTTTAGCTAGGCATTGATAATTTTAATGATGCTCACATGAAACATAGAAATTGAAACACAAAGAGAGCATCATATAGCATGTGAAAAACACATCTAAGTCTAACATACTTCCTATGCATAGGCATCTTATAGGCAAAAAAATTATCATAGCAAGCAAAAACTAGCATATGCAAGGAAGAGGAAAGAAACAATAGCAATCTCAACATAACGAGAGGTAATTTAGCAACATGAAAATTTCTACAACCATATTTTCCTCTCTCATAATAATTACATGTGGGATCATAAGAAAATTCAACAAAAAAGCTATCACATAAAATATTTTCAACACGATCCACATGCATGCGAAGTTGACACTCTTCCAAAATAGTGGGATTAACATTAACTAAAGTCATGACCTCTCCAAACCAACTTTTATCAAAAACTTCATAAGATTGAACATTCTCCAAATATGTGGGATCTAAAGTTGACATTCTTCCAAACCCACTTTCAATATTAGTGCAAACATCATTATCAATCTCATATTCATCATGGGGCTTACATAAATTTTCAAGATCATAAGAAGAATCACCCCAATCATGATCATTGCAACAAGTAGTAGACATAGCAAAACTAGCATCCCCAAGCTTAGGGTTTTGCGTATTATTAGCACAATTGACATCAAGAGAATTTATAGTAAAATCATTGCAATCATGCTTTTTATTCAATGAGCTAGTGAATCGCTTCATAAAGTACTTCATCACAATTTTCAGATTCACGAATTTCAAGCAAAACCTCATAAAGATAATCTAGTGCACTCAACTCACTAGCAATATGTTCATCATAATTGGATCTCTTGAAAAGATTAGCAAGTGGATGAGCATCCATAAACTTTTAGCAAGCGAAGATGCAAGCAAAAAGAAGGCACATGGTAACACAAGCGAACAAAAGATCGAACGGAAGAAGGGCGAATAAAACGGCAAAGTTGAAGTGGGGGAGAGGAAAACGAGAGGCAAATGGCAAATAATGTAATGCGAGGGATAAGAGTTTGTGATGGGTACTTGGTATGTCTTGACTTGACTTGGCGCACACCTCCCCGGCAACGGCGCCAGAATCCTTCTTGCTACCTCTTGAGCACTATGTTGGTTTTCCCTTGAAGAGGAAAGGGTGATGCAGTAAAGTAGCGTAAGTATTTCCCTCAGTTTTTGAGAACCAAGGTATCAATCCAGTAGGAGGTCACGCTCAAGTCCCTTGCACCTACACAAACAAATAAGAACCTCGCAACCAACGCGATAAAGGGGTTGTCAATCCCTTCACGGTCACTTACAAGAGTGAGATCTGATAGAGATGATAAGATAATATTTTTGATATTTTTTATGATAAAGAGTAAAAGTAAACAAAGCAAGTAAACAGTAATGGAAATAACGGTGGATTAATATGATGGAAAATAGACCCGGGGGCCATAGGTTTCACTAGTGGCTTCTCTCAAGATAGCATAAGTATACGGTGGGTGAACAAATTACTGTCAAGCAATTGATAGAACTGAGCATAGTTATGAGAATATCTAGGTATGATCATGTATATAGGCATCACGTCCGTGACAAGTAGACCGAAACGATTCTGCATCTACTACTATTACTCCACACATCGACCGCTATCCAGCATGCATCTAGAGTATTAAGTTCATAAGAACAGAGTAATGCTTTAAGCAAGATGACATGATGTAGAGGGATAAACTCATGCAATATGATATAAACCCCATCTTTTTATCCTCGATGGCAACAATACAATACGTGCCTTGCTGCCCCTGCTGTCACTGGGAAAGGACACCGCAAGATTGAACCCAAAGCTAAGCACTTCTCCCATTGCAAGAAAGATCAATCTAGTAGGCCAAACCAAACTGATAATTCGAAGAGACTTTCAAAGATAACCAATCATACATAAAAGAATTCAGAGGATATTCAAATATTGTTCATAGATAATCTTGATCATAAACCCACAGTTCATCGGATCTCGACAAACAAACCGCTAAAGAAGATTACATCGAATAGATCTCCAAGAAGATCGAGGAGAACTTTGTATTGAGATCCAAAGAGAGAGAAGAAGCCATCTAGCTAATAAATATGGACCCGAAGGTCTGAGGTAAACTACTCACACATCATCGGAGAGGCATGGTGTTGATGTAGAAGCCCTCCGTGATCAATGCCCCCTCCGGCAGGACGTCGGAAAAGGCCCCAAGATGCGATCTCACGGGTACAGAAGGTTGCGGCGGTGGAATTAGGTTTTCGTGGTCGCTTCTGATGGTTTGGGGGTACGTAGGTATATATAGGAGGAAGAAGTAGGTCGGTGGAGCCACGAGGGGCCCACGAGGGTGGAGGGCGCGCCTGGGGGGGAGGGTAGGCGCGCCCCCTACCTCGTCTGTTGCATGACATCCACTCCAAGTCCTTTGGATCACGTTTGTTCCAAAAATCACGTTCCCGAAGGTTTCATTCTGTTTGGACTCCGTTTGATATTCTTTTTCTGCGAAACACTGAAATAGGCAAAAAAAACAGCAATTTGGGCAGGGCCTCCGGTTAATAGGTTAGTCCCCAAAATAATATAAAAGTGTATAAATAAGCCCATTAAACATCGAAAACAGAATATATAATAGCATGGAACAATCAAAAATTATAGATACGTTGGAGACGTATCAAGGGGGTGCGGGAGGCCACCGAGGTGGGCACAACCCACCTGGACGCGCCAGGGGGCCCTGGCGTGCCCTGGTGGGTTGTGCCCCCTCGGGGCACCCCCCAGGTGCTGCTCTGGCCCAATGGGTGTCTCCTGGCCCATAAAATATCTCTGTGGAGTTTCGCGGTGTTTGGACTCCGTTTGATATTGATTTCCTGCGATGCAAAAAACAAGCAAAAAACAGCCACTGGCACTGGGCACTGGGTCAACAGGTTAGTCCCAAAAAATGATATGAAGTTGCTATAAAATGATTGTAAAACATCCAACAATGATAATAAAATAGCATGAATACTTCATAAATTATAGATACGTTGGAGACGTATCAGCATCCCCAAGCTTAATTCCTGCTCGTCCTCGAGTAGGTAAATGATAAAAGAAATAATTTATGAAGTGTGAATGCTAGCAAAGTGCACAAGTTTGATCAATGATAATTTCAATCACTTTTCCTAGCATCATAAAAACAATTCTTTCTTATAAAACTTCTCATGTTATAGTGGCAACCAATTCACATGTTAAGGTTCAAACAATGAACTCTCTTGAAACTCAACAACCTATGTTCTTAGTCACCAAGTAATTGCAATTCAACTTACTCAACAGAGTTTAAGTAAGAGCTCCACATACTCAACCATCATATAGTCTTCTATGATTGCTAACACTCAACGCATGCACATGAGCAAAACGTTTCAACCGGACACATAGAAAGATAGGGGCTTATTGTTTTGCCTCCCAACGTATTCACCTCAAGGGTGATGTCAACAATAATAACTCATGCTACCCATATTCAGCCGGACATATGTGCCTAGATCTTTCCTCACCATATGATGCTTGCCAAAAGAGAAAAATAAAAAGGAATAGAGAGAATAACTTTGACTCTTTCAATAAAAATAAATACTGAAAATTTAAAAGATAGGCCCTTCGCAGAGGGAAGCAGATGTTGCCATGCGCTTATTTGTTTGTATGCTCTATCCCTTAGTGCAAAAGAATGTCACGTTACATTGCCCCTTATGATAGCAACCTTTATTATGTAGTCCACCGCTTTTATTGCTTTGCCATCATAAGTTCGTGTAACGCTCAATTTTCTCTTAAACTAAATGATCTAACACTTTTAGAAGCAATTTTTATTGCCTTATTGCACCGATGACAACTTACTTGAAGGATCTTGCTCAATCCTTAGGTAGGTATGGTGGACTCTTAGAGATATGATTTGGGTTTAAGGGTTTTTGGATGCAGAAGTAGTATCTCTACTTGGTGCGGAATTTTTGGCTAGCAAAGATGGGGGGCAAGCACCACATGTTGAAGGATCTATGACAATATAACTTCTATGTGAATATGAACAAACATAAATCATTACGTTGTCTTCCTTGTCCAACGTCAACAATTTTGGCATATAATATTTTAATGGGGGCTCACAATCACAAAAGATTTCCAGGACAGTGTATTTGCATGTGAAAGTTCTCTTCCTTATACTAATTATTCGTGAATTGCTTGTATGACCAAAATTGTGATTGTCAAGCCTCAAAAGATTTCACTTTCTAAACCCAATGTGAGGCTACCACTAGGCATGATATGATTTCAACTTTATGATATTCAATTTATTCAACAATTTACTCATAGGATATGATGTAGGGTGGAACCCGATACGGCCGATCTTTCACGAAAGGAGCGGATACCAACTAAGAACATGAAGAACACGAGGAAGAACGGAGAGAAATCACAAGGGGAAACACTCAAGAACAAGTCCAATCACACATCCACTAGACAATCAAACACACAAGATCCACAAGGTACATGAACAACAAAGGGAAAGATACAAGGTAAAGTTCATCTCCATGAGGAGGTCTTGAATTCACGAGGGGATCTTCCCGTGAGGGGTCTTGAATCCAAGGGGGATCTTCTCCGTAGAGGGGCCGCGGTCTCTCTCGTGTAGTAGATCTGTAATGGATGAGCAAAGCTCTATCTCAAATGAGCTAATCCTTTGCTAACCCTAACTAGAGGAAGGGGAAGGAGTATTTATAGTCCAAGCCACGAAGGGGTAAGTGGGGAAGGGGATACATGGGCCTCTGGCCCGTGGCTGCGCGCAGGAAGGCGCCGGATGTCTGGGCTGGGGGCCGGATGTCTGGGGCTTCACGAGTCGCCGGATGTCCGGGGCACTGGCCGGATGGCCGGCCTGAAGATGGGCAAATTTCCGGTGCATTGTGTCGTCGATGCCGGATTTCCGAGGGAAGCGCCGGATGTCCGGGCTTTGGCGAGGCGCCCGATGTTTGGGGCTGACGCCGGATGTCCGGGGCCTGTAGCACTTCGGTTGTAGGGCTGCTGCTGTTGTTGACATCTTCAGGGGCCAGATGTCCGGGCCAGAGCCGGATGTCCGGGTCCTGGGAGCTGTCTTCGTCTTCTTCCGTCGTCGCTTCCATGCTTTCCTCGCTGATGGTGTAGTCGTTCCTCGGCGCTTGCACTCCTCCTCAACATCTATGACGCTCCGACAATACCTATGCATGCACACGGGAGAAGTGTCAAGTAGTATACCATCCTCAAAGGGGTCAAGTGAGCACGTGTAAAGGAGATGATTCACCTTTTTGTATGTGAAGTAGAGGTCGCACATGTCATTTGCCAAACGGACTCTTGACATGGTGATGTCCATACGATGCTCTGCATCATCTCCCCTCCCTTGGGAAAGATCTGACCTCGGATCAAAAACCAAATCACCATGGGAAAGAGATGGCTTCGCCGTGTAGAAGTGGACGTTCACCAAGTACTTGTCATCTTGAAGCTCGAAATGAACACTCTCTAATGTCGCACCATCTTGTGATTCCTTCAAAAGGAGTAAAGACAACAAACACTTGGAAAAACAAATGTGGTTAGCGTTAGTGCAAAACCAAGCATTCAAGAGGTGGGCCACCAAACAAGTGTCGTCATCATGCAAAGCATATGGTGTGACAAAGTATTGTGACATGGCATGTGAGCATATCAATCGAGCATAAGCAAAGATATCATGGGGACAAGCATGTAAATGTGAGGTAGTGATGCAAATATGTGTAACAAGAGAATAAGCATCTACCTCAAAGTCATAGTAAGCATGAGCAAAACGCTCAATGAAAGGTCTATGGTAGGCATAAGAAGCATTCACAACACCAAATAAGATGAGATGTCTAAACACATGGGTCAAGTGCAAGACAATCCAAGCATAATGTGCATGGGGTGTAGTGAATATCGTGTGGCACTCAACACAATGGAAAGAGCAATTGTTCATCATGTGTGAGGCAATCAAGGAAAGGATATAGCAATCAATGGGACATGGCATATGTGAAGTGATGACATTGTTGCAACCAAACATATGAGAGGAGCATGTAATCCAAGAATTGGATGCAACACACAAGGCATATATATCATGATGCATGGAACGGTCAAAATGACAAGTCGAAGCAAGCTCTCTAACATGTGTGCAAACAAGTGGTCCAAGATGAACAATAAGTCTCATGGTGGAAGCAACACAAGTAGTATGATCCGCAGTATCCATGCTCAAGAAAAATGTCACTTTGAAGGTGTGTCCTTGTGCATTCTTCACAATGCCGAAGTGGTAGGAAAGGTGGTCTAGAAGTGAGTCGTGGTCGAATGTATGAGGCTCGCTCTCGAGAGCTCGAATGGTCAACTCACGTGAAGCGGAAGTCGACACAAAGTCCAAGTATCCTACACATGCACAAAAGAAAGCAAAGAATGTATGCGCATGGTAGATAAACACATCATCCATCATGATGGTTCTCTTCTCTTGCACATAACCATTAGAAGCACAAGTGCATGAATAATATGATGCAACAATGGCTATATTCATGGCACTAGGTATATGATGCAAAGAGGTAAGACAAGCATGCTTCACAAGAAATATGTCAAAATCTCCAAATATATGTGAGAATGCTATGGGGGCAAACTCATTATCATGACTAAAGGCATAATTGCACTCAATACATGGCAATCATCTAGCATGAGAGAGGCAACATATGGAGATATATGAAAAGAAGCAATAATAATCATGTGCAAAGCATGTAGATGGTTGTCATCAACCGCATGAAATGAGCAAGTATGAATCATGGGTGATGCAACATAAGCAAGCATATCGATCAAGTCATGCAAGATAGTAGTGCGAAGATGCAATATACTAGAGGAAATCATGGCAATCATGTCATGTGACCAAATAATAGGCATATGCAATGCACATGACATATCGCAAGCACGAACAGAAAGAAAGATCATAGTATAATCATAGGCATGGGCACAAAGCAAACATGGCAATAACAAGTGATATCTCCACCAAGCTTGCAAATACACATACAAGTATGAGAATCAATCATCATGTGTAATGCAAAGCATGGGTCACAAATGCATGGCAAAGGCATAGGAATGAGCATATCATGCAAAGTGAACATGGCAAGATGGGCATATAATGTGTAATGGACGATAACCCATAGCCAAGTGAGGGCCATGTAGAAGAAATGCGCGAGGACTTCGCGTGAAGAGGTGGGAAAGGCAATCCATGGGATCCCAAGTCATCATTTCTCTCTAGAGCTTGTTTTGTCAACTCGTGGGATTGCAGGGTTGACAAGTATTCATGGGTACCTACACAAAAGAGACACAAACCAAAGAAATTGTGCGTGTGGTAAATGTACACATCATCGATCATGATGTGTATGTGCATGTGAGTGTTAGCACAAGATAAGCATCGCTCAAAGAAATTTGATGCATGGTATAAGAACATATCATCCATCATGAAAGAATAGTTGTTATGTATAACATGATGGGGAAGCGAACTGAGCATACAAGTATAGCAAGTGTCTGGCACAACAATAGCATTTTTATTCATGGGGAGCATATTATGCACACAAGTATTGGGGTCATGCAATGAATGGGACGAATCAAAATCTCCTAACATGTATGAGGAAACTATGGGGGTCTCCTCATGAGCAATA
Source organism: Triticum aestivum (assembly GCF_018294505.1). Lineage (NCBI taxonomy): Eukaryota > Viridiplantae > Streptophyta > Magnoliopsida > Poales > Poaceae > Triticum > Triticum aestivum. Next base: position 175,766,141 of record NC_057805.1, on the reverse strand, counting down.
TTGGAAACATCATACGGAGAAAATGGACAACATCCAAAAAAATGCATATCCGAAGCTAGGTGGTCATGGCACGGCCTATGAGATAAATGATGCAAAGGGAGCATATCAATATCATCACAAGAAAAACAAATGCCTATAACCATGGGCTTGTCATCTATTCCATAAGTGCAAATTGGGTTTATCTTAATGGCATACGCATAGTCACTAAGAAGATATTGCAAATATGACATATGATTGATCTCATGCATAGCATATGACAAGTCAAGCGGATTGTTAAACATGATGTGACCTAGAGAATTGTCACAAGAAATCCTATGTAACATGGCATCACAACTAATAGACTCCACATGGCAATCATCAAACTCATCATAAATGGGTAAATCATCGCATGGGGAAATCATACTAGCATGAAGTATGCCAATAGGGGGATCAACATCATGCAAGCAATCAAGGTCAAGAATGTCCACTAGTGGGATAAGAGCATCACCGTCACCTATGTTACCTTTGTCATTCCACTCAAGTGGTGTAGGTGAGGTGGGAAAGACCGAATGGTGGTCATCTTCATCTTGATGGAACCATGTGGGGGTGCATCATATTCCACCATGGCCATCGTCTTGTCCAAACGAAGGACGTAGTCATCGCGAATCGGCGCGTCATCATATATGGGAACTAGCACCAAATGAGAAGACACAATAGAGGTAGAGGTCAATTCGTTCGTGGGGTGAATGTGCCCTCACGTGACCTATCATCTATCTCACTCTCTCTATGTGGTGGTTCACTTACTCCCTCAAAATAAGTGCACTCAAAGTCACATATGGTGGAGTCACTCATCTCACTCGAGTGGTGGGGGTTGTGGCTCTCCTCACATGGGAATTGGGGCAACACATCATATATGAGGCTAGTGGTGAAGTCACTCTCACTCTCAATATGGTCGCTAAAGTCACTCAAGTCGTCATATGTCGCCGTGGTCGAAGTGAAAAACTCAACCATCTCATCGTCGTCACCATGGATGAAGGCCGAAGATGGCACATCATCACTCTCCTCCATGACCGAAGGGAAAATCCCATGCTCGATCATCTCGTCACCGTCGCCGTGGATGAAGGCCGACGATGGCACATCATCACTCTCGCCTCCTAAGATGGAAGCATCATCCTTGCTCGTCACCAAGTCGCTCGCCTCCAAAGCATGGTCCTTGAAGGTCTTCGTAGTCGTACTCGTCGCCGCACCATCTTGAAAAAGAGTCGTGGAGGACTCGGCATCATCAATGCCACAAAGAGGTATGGCGGTGAAGTCTAACTTGGGAGCATCGTCTTGGAGCTCATCGGGCTTGGACATCTTGGTGGTACTAGCGTCATGCTCGTCGTCTTTGAGCTTGGTCTTCGAGATGTGTGCTTGGGGTGGAGAAGCCTTGGCCTTCATGAGTTCTTGTTCCGCCTTGAGAGCACCAATGTAGTTGTCATTGAGGGACTTGTAGTTCTCGAGGAAGATAGTCTTGGAGATGTCATTGTTCAATCCCACCATGAAGTGGAACTTCATTGACATGGGGTCGTCCACGCCGGCTCATCGCAAGGCATGCTTCATCTCCTTGAAGTACTCGTCGATGGACTTGGATCCTTGGGTGGTGTTCTCCAATTGGCGTAGAAGTTGTTCCGTGTAGGTTGGAGGCACAAACTCTCGCCACAAAGCTCTCTTCGTCTTGGGCCAACTCATGTCGTAGCTCTCCGAAGGTGTGTGAAACCACCATGTGGATGCGTAGTCGTGGAAGTTCGTTGTGGCGCACTTCACTTGATCTTCGGGAGGAACTTGATGTAGCTTGAGGTAGTCATCCATTAGGCGCTCCCACTCGAGATACTCCTCGGGTTCTTGAGTCCCATAGAAACCAATCTTGTGGTCAGTGTCGAGGTCGTAGTAGCTCATGGAAGTCGCGGACTTGAGCTTGGGGAGCTTCTCTTGAGCGTAGTCTTGAGGTGCTTGTTGGCGAAGATGTCGTATGTTCGTAGGCGAAGATGCCAAGGGAGATGGTGAAGTCGTTGAGCGGTTGTTTGTGTTGAGCTCTTGACCTTCACGTTCTTGTTGGTGATGGTGTCGATGCCGATGTGACCTTGCTGTAGATGGTAGCTCGGAAGCATGTGTACTTGAGCGTCTTCTCGAAGATGAGGAAGATCACTTGTAGGACTTGATGAGGGCTTTGATCTCATCCATTTGAGCTTGCATCTTGGCGTCGGTAGAGTTATTCGTTTCATCGAACTCGTCGTTGTTGTTGTAGACCGAAGGTGAAATGTCTTGCCTATCCATCACAGGACTCGAGTAGAGGTGAGTAGGAAATGAGATAAATAATACCAAGTTACCTTTTCCCAAAGTTGAGGATGTATCCCGTTTCACTCAATGTGAGATGAAAGAATAGTGGAATTATTACCGGACTTGTTCACTCACACCTACAAACTAAAGCTTATGGAGTAGCTCGGTGAGGATAGTGGCACAAAAATTTAATGCAAAATGTTAGCAAGAGTCAATAATGTTGAAAGAGATTCACAAATTCGCAAGTGAAACAAGTAGACCAATAGCAATGAATGGCACACGGAAACGCACACACGGATAGATAAAATGGGGTCGTGCAACCAAGGAATGAGCTCAAAATGTGGAATCCACAGAAAACGCTCGTGTCGCACAACTCAAGAGAGACGCTAGCATGATTGCTCTATAGGCGGATACAACACTTGTGCACAACCTATAAGATGCAAAATGGATAAACTTTCTATCCCAAGTATGCTATATATGTATGGTTCCCGGTGGTTCTCTCAAGATGATCCAAGATGATCGGATATGACAATCTTATATGCAATGTGGTATGATGCTATGGCACTTGCTTACAAACTCATTGCTCTCTCTTTTGCTTAAAAGCTTATTCTTTCTTTCTTTTTGTATGGCCACTTTGCGAAATGCACAAACCAAGATAGCAATTGTGTATATGCGGGAACAATCTTGTGACACAAGAGATGATATGACGATACCAATATGATATGGTATGTATGCAATGGAAGGTGTAGATCACTAATGTGCACAAGTAACGTTGCCGGCAATACTCAAATGGCTAGTCTTGATAGGAAAGTGACGCAAAATGGGCTAGGGGTTATCTATGCAGTTGCAAGGGAATATACAATGGAGGGATACCACGATACCAAGATGATATGGAGGTTACCGTCGAGGGTTTCTCGTATGTAAGCCACATACGGATGAAGGTGAAGTGGTCAATGTCGATGACGAACTCGAGGCGATGATGAGTGGCGGTGATCTTGATGGAGATACAAAGATGATGGTGACTCGTCCCTAAGTAGCCGAAACACCTTAGGAAACGGAAAAACCGCAAACTCAAAATCTCAAACGTCAAATGTCAAATGGTGGTAGCGAGAATGCGGTGGTGGTTGCGGAAGCTCAATGGGATTGCGGAAATGCAATGATGGGTTTCGAGACGCAATGCGGAAGTGAAGGGTCAGCTTGTGGACTATACACGGTGTCAGAGTTGGAACCACGGTCCCTAAGTAGCCGAAACACCTTAGGAGACACAAGCTACAACTCAAACAAGCTCAAACAAAATTGGGTTAAGTTGGGGTGGCAGAAGTGTATGGTGGGTAAGCCTATGCGGAAGTTATGGTGGTGTTTGATGAAGAAGCAATCGTCCCTAAGTAGCCTTAACACCTTAGGAGACTCAAATCACAACTCAAACAACCACAAATGCTAAGGGGAACAAAAAGGGTTAGGTTGCGGAATGCTATGGTGGTTTTGCGGATGATATGGTGGAAGCCCTAGGCAAAGATGCCAAAATGCCAAAAAATTGATGGAGTCAAATGGTGATGTAACCTATCTAGATGGATATAGTAAGTCAATAGCTACTCAACGAGCTAAAGAACGCGAAAATCAGACTCCGGATGTGAAAGTTACGGTCAAAACGGTGAAACACGGGAGGCTGATGCTCCAGGGGTCGGACATCCGAGGTAGGGGCCGGATGTCTGGGACCTAATGTCCAGAACGCTGCGCGAAAATGCACTCCAGGAGCCGGATGTCTGGCTTGGGGCCCGGATGTCTAGCCAGATGGCCCGGATGTCCGGCCTAAGCCCCGGATGTCGGGCCCGACAATTCCAGATCGGGATTTGGACTTCGAAACTCGATTTGGGGGCAGAAATGGATGATTTCAAGGGCAAAATTGGAGATATTTCGTGGATGGAAGGTTGGGAAACTTGGGGAAATGTTAGGTCCACTCGAAACCAAGCAAATCCATGGATCAAAATCAACAAAACATCATCAAACAAACAAATCACAAAAAAAATTGGGGGCTATTTTTGGTGGGGATTTTCGAATTTAGGACGAAATCAACAAAATTAGGCTAGAAAACGAAGAGGGGAGGCTCCGAAATCGTGATCAACGTGGCACATGATACCAAGATGATGTAGGGTGGAACCCTATACGGCCGATTTTTCACGAAAGGAGCGGATCCCAACTAAGAACATGAAGAACACGGGGAAGAACGGAGAGAAATCACAAGGGGAAACACTCAAGAACAAGTTCAATCGCACATCCACTAGACAATCAAACACACAATATCCACAAGGTACGTGAACAACAAAGGGAAATATACAATGTAAGGTTCATCTCCATGAGGAGGTCTTGAATCCACGAGGGGATCTTCCCGTGAGGGGTCTTGAATCCAAGGGGGATCTTCTCCGTAGAGGGGTTGCGGTCTCTCTCGTGGAATAGATCCGTAATGGATGAGCAAAGCTCTATCTCAAATGAGATAATTCTTTGCTAACCTTAACTAGAGGAAGGGGAAGGAGTATTTATAGTCCAAGCCATGAAGGGGTAAGTGGGGAAGGGGATACATGGGCCTCTGGCCCGTGGCTGCGCGCAGGCAGGCGCTAGATGTCCAGGCAAGGGGCCGGATGTCCGGGGCTTCGCGAGTCGCCGGATGTCCGGGGCACTGGCCGGATGTCCGGCCAAAAGATGGGCAAACTTCTGGTGCGTTCTATCGTCGATGCCGGATTTCCAGGGGAGGCGCCGGATGTCTGGGGCTGAGGCCGGATGTCCGGGGCCTGTTGCACTTCGGTTGTAGGGCTGCTGTTATTGTTGACATCTTCACGGCCCGGATGTCCGGGTCCTGGGAGTTGTCTCCGTCTTCTTCCGTCGTCGCTTCCATGCTTCCCTCGCGGATGGTGTAGTTGTTCCTTGGCGCTTGCACTCCTCCTCAACATCAGTGATGCTCCGGCAATACATATGCATGCACACAGGAGAAGTGTCAAGTAAAATACCATCCTCGAAGCGGTCAAGTGGTCACGTGCAAAGGAGATGATTCACCTTTGTGTATGTGAAGTAGAGGTCGCACGTGTCATTTGCCAAACGGACTCTTGACATGGTGATGTCCATAGGATGCTCCACATCATCTCCCCTCCCTTGGGAAAGATCCGACCTTGGATCGAAAACCAAATCACCATGGGAAAGAGATGGCTTCACCGTGTAGAAGTGGACGTTCACCAAGTACTTGTCATCTTGAAGCTCAAAATGAACACTCTCTAATGTCGCACCATCTTGTGATTCCTTCAAAAGGAGTAAGGAAAAAACACTTGGAAAAACAAATGTGGTTAGCGTTAGTGCAAAACCAAGCATTCAAGAGGTGAGTCACCAAACAAGTGTTGTCATCATGCAAAGCATATGGTGTGACAAAGGATTGTGACATGGCATGTAAGCATATCAATCGAGCACAAGCAAAGATATCACGGGGACAAGCATGTAAATGTGAGTTAGTGATGCAAATATGTGTAACAAGATAATAAACATCTACCTCAAAGTCATAGCAAGCATGGGAAAAACACTCAATGAAAGGTCTATGGTAGGCATAAGAAGCATTCACAACACCAAATAAGATGAGATGTCTAAACACATGGGTCAAGTGCAAGACAATCCAAGCATAATGTGCATGGGGTGTAGTGAATGTCCATAGGATGCTCCGCATCAGGATATAACTGAAGCAGAAGAGTAAATGACAAGCTACTCCAAAAAGATGTAAGTGAAGATCAAGCGAGTAGCTAAGTAAATAGGTGGCTATGTGAAGACTCTCTTTTATTTAAAAACTTTCAGATCTATGTACTTTATTAAAACAGCAAGCAAAACAAAATAAAATGCCATTCCAAGGATAGCACACATCATGTGAAGAAGCAAAAACTTAGGCTCGACCGATACTAACCGATAATTGCTGAAGAACAAAGGTGGGATGCCTACCTTATAGAGGCAAAGGTGTCCCGTCTTTCGATGAGATGGTGGCTACCGTTTTGGAGGAAGTCGACTGTGATGATCCGACTACGAACGTGCGAGGACGTCGCGCCTTAGCAATCGCTAAACGAACTCCGAGAGGTTATTGACCACGCCGGAGCACGATCAACCTGACCACGAAGGTCTGTTTCCTGCAGGCAAACGAAGAACAAGCAAGAAAGTAAGATTGCAATCTGGATATTGCGAATATAAGAGGAAAGCTTTATTGATCAAGGTGGGGTTCTATGACGCCTTTGTTTGGTCGTTGAACACAAACGAAGTACGCGAAGTTGCAGCTATGGCGAACTTTAATCTAAAAAAATCCAAAGTCTAAACGGTGCCCTAAGGGCTGTATATATGGAGGAAGAGGGGGGAATTTCGTGGCCCTTGGGGAAGGGGTCCGAAACCAACCCTATCTCTTGTTTCCCCACACATACGGACTCTAAAAACAGCCTATACTCAAGTATTTCAAAATTACATGGGCCTGGCCCAATAATAAGGTGGCGGGGCACCTAGAATAGCCTTTGGATGAAATTTAAGAAGTGGCATCTTGTATATTTTGCACAAGGCTTCATGCACTCATTATGGTGGCTTCATAGTCCAGAAATCATCACTTGAAACTCTGATCTTGTCTCCATTGCGCATGCCATCAACTCCATGCTTGTTCTTGCTCCAATGTTCATCCTTCTCCAAGCTAGGCCCTTCATTAGTAAGCAAAACAAATGTATCCAATTTAGGCAGCATCATATTCTCATGAACATTAGAATCATTACCAAGAAACAAAAGTACCTGGTAATTTAATTGGCGTGCGCGAGCTCTAGTAATCGGTCCAGTATGTATAGTAGCAGGGGCTATGGCTGTAATAATGGTATTGATGTCCTCATCATCCTCCCCTTCTTGAAATGAAGTCGTCCTCGACGGAAGCTCATCTTCCTCACCCAAATAAGGCTTCAAATCCGCAGTGTTAAAAGTGGGACTAACCCCAAAATCTGCAGGCAGCTCAAGTTTATATGCATTATCATTTATTTTCTCTAACACCTTAAAAGGGCCATCAGCACGTGGCATTAGTTTCGATTTGCGCAAATCAGGAAATCTATCCTTACGCAAATGTAACCAAACAAGATCTCCAGGTGAAAACACAATATGTTTTCTACCCTTATCTCCCGCAAGTTTATATTTAGCATTCATACGCTCAATGTTTTCCTTAGTTAACTCATGCACGTTTTAAATCAATTCAGCACGTTGTTTAGCATCAAAATTAACCTTCTCCGAAGATGGAAGAGGCAACAAATCAATAGGTGCACGATGTAGGAAACCATACACAATTTCAAAAGGGCACATCTTAGTAGTAGAATGCAATGAACGATTATAAGCAAATTCAACATGAGGCAAGCATTCTTCCCACATCTTCTTATTATTCTTCAAAACAGCCCTAAGTGTGGTAGACAATGTTCTATTGACTACTTCAGTTTGTCCATCAGTTTGGGGATGACATGTAGTACTAAAAAGCAGTTTAGTCCCCAACTTAGCCCATAAACATCTCCAAAAGTGGCTAAGAAATTTAGGATCACGATCTGAAACAATAGTATTTGGCACACCATGGAAGCGAATAATTACACGAAAGAACAAATCAGCAACGTTAACATCATCATCTCTTTTATGACATGGTATAAAGTGTGCCATTTTCGAGAACCTATCCACGACAACAAATATGCTATCCCTCCCCTTCTTTGTTCGAGGTAAACATAAAACAAAGTCCATAGATATATCCTCCCAAGGAACACTAGGTACATGCAAAGGCATATATGGTAACGCCCCGGACACACCCGCCGGTGGTCGTTACTCATGGCGGGATCTAGACTGGCCCCACAGATCAATACTAGTCTTTTCTGTGCACTTTGTCCTCACTCGTGCGCACCCGGGAGCAACTTCCCGGTCGGTCACCCATCCTGAAATTACTCCAAGCTGAGCACGCTTAACTTTGGAGTTCTGTCCGAATGGGCTTCCGGAAAAGAAGGAATTCCTTATTGATATGAGTAGTCTATCATCCCTATTAAGCCAGGCTATCACATACACCCCCACTCAGAGGAACCGACGTCCTCGTCGGGCCACAGGAACGTTCCCTATTGGCACATACGTCTGTGCATTCAGTCCGGTACATGTGCCATGCCGTGTGCCACGACAGGTCACAAACGGCATGAACAACATGACCGCGCACCTGTCCGCAAACATCCGTGTAACCGCGAGGGTCGGCTCTGATACCAACTTGTAACGCCCCGGACACACCCGCCGGTGGTCGTTACTCATGGCGGGATCTAGACTGGCCCCACAGATCAATACTAGTCTTTTCTGCGCACTTTGTCCTCACTCGTGCGCACCCGGGAGCAACTTCCCGGTCGGTCACCCATCATGAAATTACTCCAAGCTGAGCACGCTTAACTTTGGAGTTCTGTCCGAATGGGCTTCCGGAAAAGAACGAATTCCTTATTGATATGAGTAGTCTATCATCCCTATTAAGCCAGGCTATCACATATATAAACCATGAGGATTCAGTCGTGACTTAACTTTTTGACATGTAGTGCAGCGAGCAACAAAATGCTCAACATGTCGTCTCATCTTTGGCAAAAAGAAATGTGTAGCAAGTATATCCTCTGCCTTCTTCATGCCAAAGTGTCCCATTAGTCCTCCTCCATGCGCCTCCTGCAACAACAAAAGACGAACGGAGCTAGCTGGAATGCATAGCTTGTTAGCACGAAACACAAATCCATCGTTAACGACGAACTTGTTCCATGTTCTACCTTCTTTACAATTCTCCAATACATCTTTAAATTCAGCATCATGCACATATTGATCTTTGATGGTCTCCAAACCAAATATTTTAAAGTCAAGTTGTGAAAGCATAGTATAACGACGAGACAATGCATCAGCAATAACATTTTCTTTACCCTTCTTGTGTTTAATGACATAAGGGAAAGTCTCAATGAATTCAACCCATTTAGCATGTCGACGGTTCAGTTTTGCGTGACTTCTAATTTGATTCAAAGATTCATGATCAGAATGTATAACAAATTCTTTGGGCCATAAATAATGTTGCCATGTTTCTAAGGTCCGAACAAGAGCATATAATTCTTTATCATATGTAGAATAGTTCAGACTAGGCCCACTCAATTTTTCAAAAAAGTATGCAACAGGTTTGCCATCTTGTAATAACACACCTCCTAATCGAATTCCACTAGCATCATATTCAAGCTCAAAAGTCTTATTAAAATTAGGAAGTTGGAGTAAAGGAGCATGTGTCAACTTATCTTTCAATATCGTGAAGGCTTCTTCCTGTCCGGTACCCCAAACAAAAGGCACATCCTTCTTTGTAAGCTCATTGAGAGGTGCAGCAATGGTGCTAAAATCTCTCACAAAACGCCTATAGAAACCAGCGAGTCCAAGAAAACTCCTCACTTGTGTGACCGTTTTGGGCTGCGGCCAACTCTCAATAGCTTCGATTTTGGCTTTATCAACTTCAATTCCCTGTGGAGTAACAACATAGCCAAGAAAAGATACTCGGTCGGTGCAAAAGGTGCACTTCCCAAGGTTACCAAACAAACGTGCATCACGTAGAGCAATAAACACAACATGTAAATGTTCCAAATGTTCTTCCAAAGATTTGCTATAAATCAGTATATCATCAAAATAGACTACCACAAATCGTCCAATGAAAGCACGTAAAACTTCGTTCATTAGTCTCATGAAAGTACTAGGTGCATTAGTTAACCCAAAAGGCATGACTAACCATTCATATAAACCAAACTTAGTTTTAAATGTTGTTTTCCATTCATCTCCCAATTTCATACGAATTTGATGGTATCCACTAGGCAAATCAACTTTGGAGAATATTGTAGAGCCACTCAATTCATCAAGCATGTCATCTATCCTAGGAATAGGATGACGATAACAAATAGTAATATTATTAATGCCTCTACAATCAACACACATACGCGACGTACCATCCTTTTTAGGCACTAGTATAATAGGGACAACACAAGGACTAAGAGATTCGCGTATATAACCTTTGTCGAGTAGCTCCTGTACTTGCGCATAATCTCCTTCGTCTCCTCTGGATTGGTACGGTATGGTGCACGGCTGGGTAGCGATGCATCGGGAATTAAGTCAATTTGATGCTCAATCCCTCGAATAGGTGGTAATCCCGGTGGCACGTCTTGTGGAAAGACGTCAGCAAACTCCTGCAAAATGTTAGTGATAGCAGGGGGCAAAGAGGAAGGCACGTCCTCGAGTGAAAATAATGCCTCTTTGCACACAAAAGCATAGCAAACATATTTGCTGAAATCTAGCTCATCAATATCAGATTTGGTGGCAAGTAAACATGCACTTTTCAATTTAATTTCAGAAGCAACACTAGATGGTTTATTATCAGGCTTCATTTGTTACTCAAAGTCTTTTGTCAAAATCTGATTTTCACTCTAATTTTTCTCCTGTTTTGCTTTATTAGCTCTATTAATATCATCTTTCAAAATGGAATCAGGAGACATAGGAAGTAAAGTGATATGTTTATCCTTATGAACAAGAGTATACTGATTGTTTCTACCATGGTGTGCAGAATTTTTATCAAATTGCCATGGTCTACCAAGTAATAAGGAACATGCTTGCATTGGTACCACATCACAATCAGCATATGTAGAGATACTAAAATGCACACGAACAGTACGTGTTACCTTAATCTTGCCGCTGTTGTTGAACCATTGGATGTAGTAAGGATGTGGATGTGGTCGTGTGGTGAGAGATAGCTTCTCCACCATCTCCATGCTAGCCAAGTTGTTGCAGCTCCCTCCATCTATGATGACGTGAACAGAACATTCCTTCACAACTCCCTTTGTATGGAACAAATTATGCCTCTGATTTTGCTCAACATGTGTGACCTGCACACTCAAAACACGTTGAGCAACTAAACATTCATACCTGTCGGCATCTTCAGGAGCCATGTATTCCGTCTCAGGATCAGAATCATCTCCACCGTGTTCTTCTCATGTAATAAGAGCCAAAGTCTCCTCATCATAGTCACTAGCGGACTCATACCCACCATCCTCAATAGCAATCATCACATGCTGAGATTTGCATTCTCTCGCACAATGACCTCTTCCCTTACAACGATGACAAATAATATCACTTGTGTGCCCTGTTGATGCCATGGAAGAAGAAGAGCTGTGTGCAGGCCCGACAGGTGTGCTCTTGGCAGATAGTGGTGGTTGTGCCTGCTTTCTTGTATCACGGTTGGAGGTGGCACCTGATGGAGGTGATGGTGCAGTGGAAGTATAGGATGCACGTGGTGTCCATGATGAAGGTCGACCTGCAAAAAAGTTAGTTCGCGCCAATGCCTGTCGATCCTCCACTTCACGTTCAGCTTTACAAGCAAGATGGAATAAACGAGTGATATTATTATACTCCTTATACTCTAGAATGGTCTGAATCTCTCTATTTATTCCACCCATAAAACGTGCAAGCATAGCTTCATTATCCTCAACAATACCACATCTAATCATGCCAGTTTGTAATTCCTGATAATATTCCTCTACAAAATTTTCCCTTGTCTTTAAACGCTGCAATTTTTGAAGTAAATCACGTTGATAGTATGGTGGAACCCAACGAGTACGCATAGCAGTTTTCAAGGCAGCCCAAGTAGTTGGAATATTATTCGAATATATTCTACGATGTTCAGACCACCACACACAAGCAAAACTAGTGAAAGCACAAAGTGCAGCAGCAAGACGTCTCTCCTCGGGATATTCTAAACATGTAAAACGTTGTTCTGTTTCTAACTCCCAAGTAAGATATATATCAGGAACATATCTACCCTCAAATGGTGGAATATTCAATTTCAGTTTAGGAAGATGGTCATGATCTCATACCTGAGCTGGTAATGCAGCCCTACCATTGCGATTATTTGCATGTGGACGACCTGGTGCTGGTGGTTGCACGTAGTTCTGATTTTGATCAACCTCATCCTCGTAATCTCCCGCATAATCATCCTCCTCCTCATCAGCAGCAGGAGCCACAGAAGTATCAACAGCAGCACCAACAGTTTGGCCAGGCTCAAGAGGGACATGGCTCGCTCGGCGGAGGGCTGCTTCGCGACGTGGAGGTAGTCATTGTTGTTGTTGCAGAGGTGCGGCAGGTGCAGCCGATGGTGGTTGTGGAAGACGCGCAAGCAGTTCATTAAATTTGTGTCAAGCTTTGTTTCAAATGTCTTCTCAAGGCCAATTATCTTATCCATGGCCTCTACAAAATTGTTCAGCACATCTTGCACCTTTCCAGTCATCATTTGCTGAAATTTATCATGCAACTCCTTATTCGTCATGTTCTCCCTGTCAGTCTCATCGACTTATGAACCTGCCATGGTTAGCAGCAATAGGAACACACAAGAATATGATCCTATAGACTACTAGAAAATGGTGGCGGTGGGTGTCACAAATCCGCCAAAAAAAATCTCAAATTCTTACCAGTTCTTACCCAACAGCAGGCGGTGGTCGGCAACCGTTGTAGTCAAAACTCTCAAAGCTTGGATAGAGCGATTACCAGGGAGAGTCAATGCACGACGTAGACGTATGTGGAGCTAGGAAGGCTTATAATATGGTAGCAAAAAGGGTCAGCAATAATCAATTCAGAGATGCAAAGTTGAATAAACGCTCAACGACGGTACCGTGCTAGTCCTAGGCTAGACCGTGCTAGAGACGCGAGCCTAGAACACTAACAAAATCACGGCGCTGCACGAAAACAAGGGAAAAACACACTCTGGAAAAAAAATCGTTCTTTTTTTTGCGCTCCTCTTTTTTTTGCGAAAAATCAGTGTAATGGCGAGTGTCTCAAAATTCTTCCCATGTCAAAATGACAGGATGGACACGAAATTTTTTGACTATTTTTTCGGAAATCAGGGCAGCGACGACGAAAAAGTGCCACAAAAAAACACTATGATGGCACGTGGCTCAAAAGACTCAGAAAAGCCTAAAAATAGGATATGGAAAACTTATTTTCGGTCGCCAAAATTTTGGCCAAAGAACTGCCCGAGGGTCTCCAGAATCGGAATTTTTTTCCGAAACCTACTCAGGCAAAGAAACACGAATCGGAAATTAGATGGATCTCCATAAACAAACCTAATATGAAAGGAACTCGGATGGGTGGTGGATATATAGTGGTAGGATATGGCAGCGGTGGTAGTATATGGCAGCATTGGTGGGATATGACAGCGGTGGTGGTATATGGTAGCGATGGTATGATATGGCAGCGGTGGTGGTATATGGCAGCGGTGGTGGGAGATGGCAGCGGTGGTGGTATATCGTAGCAGCGATGAAGATGGTGCGGCGGCGGCGTGACAAACTGTGATAGAACTCGAAACTCTAAAGGACTAGACGCTAAGACCAACAACTAGACACGATGATGCAACCGCAAATTCAACAAAACAAAACCCTAAAAGATTATACAAAGGCTCAGATTGGTTCGGATATGATGAACTAACTCTAACTTTTTTTTGCTTTTTCGTGGACTGTAGGTATGAAGAACAGACTCGATCTAAACTACGAAAAACTGTAAAATCACACCGAGCAACCTGGAAATCTGATACCACTTGATAGAGGCAAAGGTGTCCCGTCTTTCGATGAGATGGTGGCTATCGTTTTGGGGGAAGTTGGCTTTGACGATCCGACTACGAACGTGCGAGGACGTCGCGCCTTAGCAATCGCTAAACCAATTCCGAGAGGTTATTGACCACGCCGGAGCACGATCAACCTGACCACGAAGGTTTGTTTCTTGCAGGCAAACGAAGAACAAGCAAGAAACTAATATTGCAATCTGGATATTGCGAATATAAGAGGAAAGCTTTATTGATCAAGGTGGGGTTCTGTGACACCTTTGTCGGGTCATTGAACACAAACGAAGTACGCGAAGTTGCAGCTATGGCGAACTTTAATCTAAAAAAAACCCCAAAGTCTAAACGATGCCCTAAGGGTTGTATATATGGAGGAAGAGGGGGGAATTTCGTGGCCCTTGGAGGAGGGGTCCAAAACCAACCCTAACTCTTGTTTCCCCACACATACGGACTATAAAAACAGCCTATATTGAAGTATTTCGAAATTACATGAGCCTGGCCCAAAAATAAGGTGATGCGGCACCTAGAATAGCCTCTGGATGAAAATTATGAAGTGGCATCTTATATATTTCATCCAAGGCTTCATGCACTCATTATGGTGGCTTCATAGTGCTGAAATCATCACTTGAAACTATGTTCTTGTCTCCCTTGCACATGCCATCAACTCCATGCTTGTTCTTGCTCCAATGTTCATCCTTCTCCAAGCTAGGCCCTTCATTTGTAAGCAAAACAAATGTATCCAATTTAGGTAGCATCATATTCTCATGAACATTAGAATCATTAGCAAGAAACAAAAGTACCTGGTAATTTAATTGGCGTGCGCGAGCTCTAGTAATCGGCCCAGTATGTATAGTAGCAGGGGCTGTGGGTGTAATAATGGTATTGATGTCCTCATCACTACCGGGGCATCCCCAAGCTTAGATGCTTGAGAATTCTTTAAATATTATTTTGGGATGCCTTGGGCATCCCCAAGCTTGAGCTTTTGTGTCTCCTTAATTCTTCTCATATCACGGTTTTCCTAAATCTCAAAAGCTTCATCCACACAAAACTCAACAAGAACTCGTGAGATAAGTTAGTATAAACCAATGCAAAAACCTAATTATTCTCTACTGTATAAAATCACAAAAAATATTATTCAAAATTGCATACTAAATGCCTCTACATATTTAATACTCCTATCCTCAAATAGAATCATTAAACAAGCAAACATATGCAAACAATGAAACATAACAGCAATCTGCCAAAACAGTACAGTCTGTAAAGAATGCAAGATTATCAATACTTATTCAACTCCAAACATTATGAAATTCTACCACACTGTAGAAAATTTATCAGATCTTATTATCCAAAAAGTTTCAACATTTAATCACATTCTGACTTTCCTCGGGAATTTTTGCAACAGCAATAAACTTTCTGTTTTCAAACAACAACATGTATACTTGCAAGATAAGCACGGCAAAGGCTATACTTGATATTTTTATTTAAATGAAAGATGCAAAACATTATTATAAATAACAGCAAGCAAATCCTAACAAAATAAATTGACGCTCCAAGTAAAACTCATATCATGTGACGAATGAAAACATAGCTCCAAGTGACATTACCGATAATGTTGGAGACGAAAGAGAGGATGCCTTCCGGGGCATCCCCAAGCTTAGTTGCTTGGATATTCCTTGGATATTAACTTGGGGTGCCTTGGGCATCCCCAAGCTTAGGGTCTTGTCACTCCTTATTCTCCTCATATCATCATCTTACCCAAAACTTGAAAACTTCAATCACACAAAACTTAATGGAACTTCGTGAGATAGGTTAGTATGATAAAGAACAAACCATTTCACTTTGGTATTTTCAAAGACAAGATTCATAATTGTTTCCACACAATGCCTACTGTAGCATATCATTTCCACAATTTATATTGAGCAATATAAGCCATAGAAAATAGAAAGCAAACAAATGCATTGAAAACAGAATTTGTCAAAAACAGAACAGTCTGTAATGATCTGGATAACTACCGTACTTCTGCTACTCCAAAATTATTAAAAAATTAGGACCACGTGAGCAATTTGTATATTAAACTTCTGCAAAACGAATCAACTCAAAATCACTCTTATATAAAAAATGAGACTTATTTTTGTGAGCGCAAAAGTTTGTGTTTTTCAGCCGGGTCAAATCAACTATCACCCAACATGATCCCAAAGGCTTTACTTGGCACTTTATTGAAACAAAAGCAACAAAACATGATCAATACAGTAGCACAATCATGTGTGAACACACAAAAACACTAGGTAAAAGTGTTGGGTTGTCGCCCAACAAGCGCTTTTCTTTAGTGCCTTTTAAGCTAGGCATGATGATTTCAATGATGCTCGCATAGAAGTAAAGAATTAAAACATAAAGAGAGCATCATGAAGCATATGACTAGCACATTTAGGTCTAACCCACTTACTATGCATAGGGATTTTGTGGGCAAACAACTTATGGGAGCAAGAATCAACTACCATATAAAGGCAAAACAAGTGCAACTTCAAAACAATCAACACATAGAGAAGAAACTTGATATTATTGAGATATGTAAGGGCATAAGTTCCTTTCTCATAATAATTTTTAGAGGCATCATGAATGGATTCAAAAATATAACTATCATATACAACAATCTTTTCATGATGCACAAGCATAGAAGATTTATCACTCTTTATGGCATAGATGTCATCGTAATAATCATCATAGATAGCAACTTCATTGTCATAATCAATTGAAACCTCTTCCAAAATAGTGGATGTATCACTAAATAAAGTTATGACCTCTCCAAATCCACTTTCATCAATATTGTAATAAGATTCAACACCTTCCAAAATAGTGGGATCACTACTACCTAGAGTTGACACTCTTCCAAACCCACTTTCATCAATGTAATCATCATAAATAGGAGGCATGCTATCATCATAATAAATTTTCTTATCGAAAGTAGAAGGAATCAAAGGATCATATTCGTTAAGCAAAGCATCCCCAAGCATAAGACAAGCATTATTTCCAGCAAATAAATCTTCAACCATATCATACTCATTAAACATAGCATCCCCAAGCTTGTGGTTTTGCATATCATCACAATCAGTCTTATAAATAGCATGAATGGCACCAATAGTATAGAAAAAATTATTATCATATTCTTCCAAGCAAGTGCTAAAAAGATTTTCAAGATCATAATGGATACCATTGTCTTCCCAATCATAATCATCACAACAAGTAATAGGCATAACATAATCATCATCGATATCATCATCCTCCATCAACATAGTTGATTCACTTTCATGAGGCACGATGGTGATGGGAGCAACATTCTTTGGGAGAGATACCTTTTTACCTCTATTCTTTCTTCTTTTCTTCTTCTTCACCACACCATGTGTGGGTTTAATTAATTTTTTCAAGCTTCTGGTTGAAGAGATTGATTGGATAGGAAGCTCCTCCTCGTTACCTGATTCATCATAATAAACACTAGGAGGGTATTGGGAATTTTTTTCCCTTTCATTAGTACTCTCTTCATATTATATTTGTTTTCTTGACTTTAGATATTTGGCAATATAAGGATTCTCAATGCAATTTACCACACAAAACATATAAATTTCCTCTAGATCAAAATCAAGAAATCTCTCGAGATTAAATTTTGGAATACCCTTAGTTATACGTTTCATTTCTTCATACCCCAAAAGATGACTAAGCTCTTTATGATGCTCAAGGCTAATCAAGTTATCACAACTTTTGGACACGATTTGATCATGAAAGAATTTGCAAATGAGATTTAAATGACCTTGTTCATTGCAAAGTTCACAAGGATGGCGAAAAAATTAAATCTTTCAGCACAATCATCTAGCCTCTCTTGCAACTTTCTCGTTTCTAAATATTTATGCTTCTTACAAAATCTATCTTCCATTTTTGTTGCGCAATTGCACTCCCTATTCACTCCACAAAAAGTGACATGATTATAATCATCATTAGCATTTTGGATATTCAAAGAATTCATACTAACAACATTGCAATCATGCTCATCATTCAAATATTTTGTGCCAAGCATTTTATTGACTTCTTCTTATAACAATTGAGCACAATTTTCTGAACCATCATTTTCAAGAAAGATATTATAAAGATGATCAATAATATGATGCAACCTAAATTCCATTCTTTTTTGTAGTTTTCTTTCATAAACCAAACTAGTGATAAAACAAGAAACTGAAAGATTCAATTGCAAGATCTAAAGATATACCTTCAAGCACTCACCTCCCCAGCAACGGCGCCAGAAAAGAGCTTGATGTCTACTACACAACTTTATTCTTGTAGACACGTGTTGGGCCTCCAAACGCAGAGTTTTGTAGGACAGTAGCAATTTTCCCTCAAGTGGATGACCTAAGGTTTATCAATCCGTGAGAGGTGTAGGATGAAGATGGTCTCTGACCCTGCAACCAAATACAAGAAATCTCTTGTGTCCCCAACACACCCAATACAATGGCAAATTGTATAGGTGCACTAGTTCGGCGAAGAGATGATGATAAAAGTGTAATATTGATGGTAGAAATATATTTTTATAATCTGAATAAATAAAAACAGCAAGGTAGCAAATAGTAAACAGGCACAAAAACGGTGTTGCAATGCTTGAAAACAAGGCCTAGGGTCCGTACTTTCGCTAGTGCAACCTCTCAACAATGCTAACATAGTTGGATCATATGATTATCCCTCAAAGTGCAAGGAAGAATCACTCTCGAGTTCCTATTAACAGAGAACAAAAGATAGGAATTGTTTGTAGAGTACGAAACCACCTCAAAGCTATTCTTTCCGCTCGATCTATTCAAGACTTCGTACTAAAATAACGCAAAGCTATTTTTTCCGTTTGATCTATCCTAGAGTTCGTACTAGAATAACACCAAAGCATATTCATATTCATAATACTCAATCCACACAAGGAACTACAGAGAGACCCCAAAGTTTCTTTCGGAGAAAAGATAATAAAAACATGCATCAACCCCTGTGCATAGATTACCCCAATATCACCGCGGGAATCCACGAGTTGAATGCTAAGACACATATCAAGTGAATCAATATGATACCCCAATTTTCACCTCAAGTATTCATACCGCAAGACATACATGTATTCTCATCTCTGAATATTCAATCCGACATGACAAAACTTCAAAGGGTAAAGGCTCCATTCATCACAACAAGAGTATAGAGGGGAGAAACATCATATGATCTGACTATATTAACAAAGCCCATGATATAGATCACGAGACAGAGAGAGATAAAACACATAGCTACTGGTACAAACCCTCAGCCCTGAGGGTGGACTACTCCCTCCTCATCATGGTGGCCGCCGGGATGATGAAGATGGCCACTGGAGATGATCCCCCCTTCGGCAGGGTGCTAGAACGGGTCTAGATTGGTTTTCGGTGGCTACAGAGCCTTGCGGAGGCGGAACTTCTGATCTAGGGAAACCCCGAAGGATTTCGGTATATTCTGGAATTTATAGTGCAAAGAGGGGGTGCGGGAGGCCATCGAGGTGGGCACAACGCACCTGGGCGCGCCAGGGGTTCCTGGCCTGGTGGGTTGTGCCCCCCTCGGGGCACCCCCAGGTGCTGCTCTGGCCCAATGGGTGTCTCCTAGCCCATAAAAAATCTCCGTGGAGTTTCGCGGTGTTTGGACTCCGTTTGATATTGATTTCTTGTGATGTAAAAAACAAGCAAAGAACAGCAACTGGCACTGGGCACTGGGTCAATAGGTTAGTCCCAAAAAATGATATAAAGTTGCTGTAAAATGATTGTAAAACATCCAAGAATGATAATAAAACAGCATGAATACTTCATAAATTATAGATACGTTGGAGACGTATCACCCCACGTGTCAGCTTTGGCCAAGTCAGCGTTGACCGGTCCCACATGTCATCCACCCAAACCAGGCCTGAGACACGGACGTGTGGTTCCCTGCCGTCAGGCTTGACCTGGACTGGCGTTGTTGACCAGCTGACCTCACACTGACGCAGCAAAGAATTTTCTGGATTTAAACTTATTTAGAAAATTCCAGAATTGTTATAAACTTCAAAAAATCATAGAAATTAATCTATAACTCTAAATGAAAATATTTATATATGAAAAATGATTAGAAAATCCAATCTATCCATCTGTACTGTTTTTATGCATGTTAAAACAACTTATAGCTGCTGAATTAGACAAATCAAGTAAATGACATTTGAATGATCACATATGGAGTTTGAATTTGAATTTAGTGTTCAAACCAACTCCATTTAAATCATTGCTAGTTGCATTAGCTCAAATCACCGCATATTCACGTGTCATGGTCATGCATCATATTGTGGCATTGCATTGATTGTGTTCCCTCTTGTTTGCCGGTGGTTGCCCCCCCCCCTCAGTAGACGTATGTTCCGACGATGAGTTTGATGACAACGATGAAGAGCTATATCATCTTCAAAAGTGTCGGGCAAGCAAAAACCCCTTGTTCATTTCGATACAATCCCACTCACTCGCTTCTGCTCTCTTTTACTGCATTAGGACAACAACGATTCAACTGTTACATGTTGCGGTAGTTGAACCCCTTTCCTCTGCATGACCTGTCATTGCCACAGTAAATAGATGAAACCCACTAGCATGACTAGGAGTTGTTTGAGCCCTGATGTGCCCACTCATTCATGCTTGTTGTCATGCCTGCTACTGCTTAGAGTTGAGTCAGGTCTGATTCATCGGGGATGAATTGGAATGTGGTGAACATGTCTTATTGTTGAGAGCTAAGTATGTGGACACGATTTGGTAAAGGTAGCGGTGAGAGGCCATATATGAGTACATGGTGGGTTGTCTAATTGAAACCGTCCTCAGGAACTGAGTTCTGTGTTTGTGATCCATGAATAGCTACTACCACACGTTGGGCCCTGAAATATGACCCTGCTCGACTTATTAACCCCCCCCCCCCTTGTCCTCTGTCCAGGAGTTGCAAGTAGTTTCTGGTGTTTGTAGTATGCTGGAGGCCGTGCGCAGCGCTGACCCGAGGGGTGGGCTGTGATGCGGTAGGCACGTGGCACAGTGTACCGGGACGCCCGTTTGGTGCATCGGGAACCCTGCACACATCGTTCGGGGCCGTAGTGGAAACCTTAGCCGGACTCCATGCGGATGGAACCTGAATAGGCGATAAACCTGGACTAGGGACTTGTGTGGTTAGTCAGGTCGTGGTCTACAGCCACGTCGGCTTTCGCTTGAAGTCTGTCGAGCACATGTCGTGTGCAGACGCTAAGTGGTGGAAACATGTGTGAAGAAGTACACCCCTGTAGGGTTATAAATGATCTATTCGAATAGCCGCGTCCGCGGTAAAGGACTTCTGGGTTGCCTATACAGTTCATAGACAAGTGAAAGTGGATACTCTAAAATGTGCAATATAAGTGTGAGTGCTATGGATGGCCTTCTCGTAGGGGGACGGGAGCGGATCCATAGTGGTGTATTGATATGGTGAATGTGTGGACTCATGTGCGCCACCTCAAAAGAGTTACTTGCAGACGTAGTTCAGGATAGCCACTGAGTCAAAGCTGGCTTGCTGCAGTTAAACCCCACCATCCCTTTGTTGATACTGATGCATATGTAGCTAGTTCTGATGTAAGTCTTGCTGGGTATGTTTGTACTCATGTTTTCATAATTTATGTTTTTGTAGAGAGACTTCGTCTCACTAGTAGTTCCGCGTGGACTTCGACATTTAGCTTGTTACCTTAGCTACGATCTTGTACCTTGGGAAGGCCTTGTAGATAGTCAGGCTTCTCGGACTTTTTTATTTGTAGTTGTCTGTACTCAGACATGTTATGCTTCCGTTGCTTGTATGCTCTGTATGTTGGGTCATGTCACCCATGATTGTAATTCTTACTATGTATGACTCTTCGGAGCCTTTTAAATAAATAGTTTGAGTCATAGAGTTTTGTTGTGATGCCATGTTGTATTTGCACATATCGAGCATATTGTGTGTATGATTTTGAAATGCTTGGTATGTCTAGGATCCGACAACCTACTTGTTTAGTCTTGGTAGCCTCTCTTATGGGGCAATGTCTCCTAGTGCTTCCACTGAGCCATGGTAGCTTGCTACTTCTCCGGAACAATTAGGCTGGCCGGCATGTGTCCTTCTTCGTTCCTGTGTCTATCCCTTCGGGGAAATGTCACGCGTTGTTCCTTTAAGTCCTTGCAGCTTGCTACGACTTGGGTTCATACATTGATGACCGACACGTTCGTTGTTGGGTCATGTATGCCTGTCCCTGTAAGTTAGCGACACCTTGGGTTTACCACTAGTCATGTCGGCCCGGGTTCTCTGTCATATGGATGCTAGCGACACTATCATATACGTGAGCCAAAAGGCGCAAACGGTCCCTGGCCAGGTAAGGTGGCACCCATGGGGATACCGTGCGTGAGGCCGCAAAGTGATATGAGGTGTTACATGCTAGATTGGTGTGACTTTGGATCGGGGTCCTGACAATTGCTTACCGGAGCACCCGGTCTTGTCGGCAGCCGTGAAGGCTTGACATGAGGCTCACCCAGCAACCTCCTTGCCGGGGCTCTCTATCTTGGTATTCTTGGCGGAGTCGCTGTTGCCAATCCCCTCGACAGCTACCACAGTCTTGCTTTTGCGCTTCCTGTTGCACTTTCGACCATTCTTCTTTGGGGCAGTGGCTGCATCGTCATCCTCGGAATCGACCTCTGCGCCAGCATCCTCCCATCTTTAGCACATGCACACTTGTATGCCAAAGCGTAAAGCTCGGTGACATCCCACACTTCGATCATCTCCATCTCTTCCTACATCTTGCGATTTGGCACATTTGTGTGGAATGAGGAAATCACAGCTGCAAGATGGATGTTAAGAATGTTCCACTGCATATGGCCGAAACCTTTTGTATGTATCTACGGAGTGACTCATCATCTCTCTGCGGGATCACATACAGATCACTGATAGAGGCGAGGGTGTCCCGTCTTTCGATGAGATGGTGGCTATCGTTTTGGAGGAAGTCGACTTTGACGATCCGACTACAAATGTGCACGACGTTGCGCCTTAGCAATCGCTAAACCAACTTCGAGAGGTTATTGACCATGCCGGAGCACGATCAACCTGACCACGAAGGTCTATTCCTGCACGCAATCGAAGAACAAGCAAGAATATGATAATGCAATATGAATATTGCGAATATAGATGAAGTACTGATAAAGGTGGGGATCCGAAAGTGGTCTTGGTCTGGTCGTTGGACACAAACGAAGTACAGGAAGTTGCAATGGCTAAATTTTAACTAAACAAATCCCAAGGAAAAACTACTAGATGGATCTACTTATATAGGAGCAAGGGGTGGCGGCCAAGGAGGTGGAAGGACGTCCTAAGGCAGCCTAAAACTAACCCTAAGTTGTACAAGGCTCAGGGGCCCAAGTGGAGGTGATGCAACACCTTTGGACTTGTTGTTTGACTCGGATTCTGCTGCAGCGTCAGATTGTTTCATCGATACTCAATGCTCCGGATGAATTTGAAGGTGAGTCCAATTGGGTTGGAAAGAGCACGAAATCTACTTTCCAACAAAAAAATAATCACCCAATTCGGAGTCCGTATGAAAAAGTTGTTGGCGTTTTGAGCCAGGTATGTCTGTGCAGTCCGAATCTGAATCCAGAACGTGAGAGACTTGGACTCTATCTTCTCTTAGCCCAAAAGTGACGTGAGAGGACTTTTAGAATAGAACCTAAATTTCTCCTTTTCCCTTATCTTCATATGTGGATTGTACAAATGTCTCATACACCTGCAATTAGACAAAACACAAAAGTGTGTGAAGTATTTTTGTTCTGGATAACATAAATAGATTATTGAATAGTTTGCACTAGAAATAACCTCACAAATATGCATGTATGCAATATTTTTGGTCGTATCCAAGGTAGTCATGTCATCATCATCCTCCCCTTCTTGAAAACAAAGCCGTCCTCGGCGTTGCTTAATCTGAAATGTGGCTAACAAAAGAGACAAGGTGTACATGGTGTATATGTATATGTCATCCATTTTTACTTCCCTTGATTTTTGCACATATGACACATGTATACATGAGTAACTTCATAGATCATAAAATATAAATCCAAAATATTATCAGAAGTAGAAGGCATGAAAATATTGCAACTCAGTTTGCACATATAAGTGAAGCTCTTACTCATATCAAAAGATTGACAATATTCATCATTAAACCATCCCAACATTGGTGAATAAACCTTACGTGCATCAAATTTACATGCTACAACATGCTTAAATAAGAAAACATGCAATAAGTCATTTGACACACAATGATCACCAAGATTAGAGGTCATATCAAAATGGTTAAACATTGGCACAATTATTTTAAAATGTATTTGATCCAAATCTAATTTATTTCCCGATTCACATGTTTCTTTGACATCAACAGTTAATTCATTGGGCGCACTCAAAATTGTTGGTATTTTAGTTGTTTGATCACATGATGCATTCATGACAGTAACATGATTCTCTAAAATAGGTGGCGTGCTCAAATCAACAGGTAACTCAACACATGGTGTATTTAAGTTAATTAGGCATGCATCATTCTCATATGAAGTTATATCATCAATACCTTTACTGTTACCTTGTCGCAAAGACATAGCTGATGTAGGTATGGACAATGACAATGTACCATACACTTGAGATGATGTCGCACTCACGATCTAAGGTGTGGCTGCTCTAGTAGGTGCCACGGTGGAGGAATCAACCGATGGTAGTGAGCATGAATTGGAATAGTAGTTATTGTAGTCACCCAATGCATCCTCCTGTAGCTGTCTCTCAAAGGTACAAGCACGAACATACATACCAGTAATGCAACGAGGAATATACTGAAATCTTGCCTGAATATCATGGTTCAAACCACCAAAAAATCTATTCATTGTATCATCCTCAGATTCTTCTATGTCACAATGATGCATATAAGATTTGAACTCTTGGTAGTAAGCATGAATAGTGTTGTTGCCTTGTTTAAATTGTTCAAATTTGCGAAGCAATTCACGACGATAGTAAGAAGGCAAAAATTGTTGTCTCATTACATCTTTCAAATCTTTCCAAGTTGTAGGTTGGTTATCAAGTTTTTTCTTACAATGCACACTCCACCAAATAGAAGCTAAACTAGTAAATGCTCTAGTGGCAGCTCATACTCGCTCAAGTTCAGAAAAGTCATGGTGACTAAAAACTTGTTCTACTTCAAGCTCCCAAGCTAGATAAATAGCTGGATTAAATCTACCCTCAAATGACGGTAAAGACATAACCTGACCATGTGCTTGTGTGTGTTGTCCCAACTCTCGTGATGGGGAAGATGTGTCCGTCGTCCAAGAACTTCTATCTCCGGAAGCTGTCATGATTAGTAGAAACAAGAAACAAAATTCGACAATAATTTTCCTATGAACTACTAGGATGTGGTTGTAAAGTGCTCACAGTAAAGCAAATATCAATATCTTACAAGTTCTTACCATGCGGTAGGTGGTGACAGGCAACCAGCGGTGTCAAATAACTCCGTAGATTGTGTAAAGCGATTGCCAGGGGAACGTACGTATACACGGTGTAGAAATATGTGGAGCTGGGTTGGCTATATATGGTAGCAAAAGATTAGCAATAATCAATTCAAAGATGCAATGTTGAATAAACACTCAACGACGGTACTGTGCTGGTCCTAAGCTACACCGGACTAGAGACGCGAGCCTAGAAAACTAATGAGGTCACGGCGTAGAACAACTAGCATCAATGAAGGATACTAAGTAGCTCTGGACAACAAGATATAAGTGAAGATCACAACGGCAGTAAACATAATGATGAAAAACAACTGCCAAGCAGGATATACAACAACTTCATGTCCAACTTTTCTCTGGAAATGTTTGTGCCAACTTTCTAATAATTTTTCTCAAGAATGGCACTGACTCAAGCTTTCGAAGCAAAAAGAATCACTCAAAGCCGAGTTGATATGAGGAGTCAAAAAATTCTAAAAGTGGCTTTAAAACTGGAAAAAACTGTGTTCGTAAACTTCAGAGGGCAAAAAGACCTATTTAGAAACCGATTTTGAGGTGCCAAATATTGCACATGCTTTTGCAACTATTTAGATGCGGCTCATCGCTAGCTTTCATTTGAGTACTTATGGAGCCAAAACGGACTTTGTACAAGGAAGTTATGCCTGTTTTACTGAACAGTGCACAAAACAGATTCCAATCCGAATTCAACTACGAGATTGAGTCTAGATAGATCCGAATTTTGTTTTTTTTCTTCTCTCTTTTTTTCCCTCGCACTTTTTTTTCTTTTTCTTACTCTCTTTTTCCCCCTTTTTTCTCTCTCCCTATTTTCAAAACAAACTAGATTAGATGCAGATTAGATCAAGCGAAGATGTGAACGATCTCAACTATGATTATGACAATGAACGGTGGGTAGCACATGATGAAAATTGATGGATGGGTGGTGGACAGCGGAAGGGATAACGATGCAGCGGCGACGTGACTAATGTGAACAGAACTCGAAACTCTAAAGGAACTAGACACGAAGACTAGCAACTCGACACGACGATGCAACCGATAATTCAATAATGCAAACAATGAAAAGAAAATTCAAATGCTCAGACTAGTTTGGACAAAGGATGAATAGATCTAACTTTTTTATGGCTTATTCTTGGACAGTAGGTAAGAAAATAAATCTAATCTAGGAAAAGCTGGAAATTCTCACCGAGCAACCTGAAAACTGATACCACTTGATAGAGGCGAGGGTGTCCCGTCTTTCGATGAGATGGTGGCTATCGTTTTGGAGGAAGTCAACTTTGACGATCCGACTACAAACGTGCACGACGTTGCACCTTAACAATCGCTAAACCAACTTCGAGAGGTTATTGACCACGCCGGAGCACGGTCAACCTGACCACGAAGGTCTATTCCTGCACGCAATCAAAGAACAAGCAAGAATATGATAATGCAATCTAAATATTGCGAATATAGATGAAGTATTGATAAAGGTGGGGATCTGAAAGCTGTCTTGGTCTGGTTGTTGGACACAAACAAAGTACACGAAGTTGCAATGGCTAACTTTTAACTAAGCAAATCGCAAGGAAAAAGCTACTAGATGGATCTACTTATATAGGAGCAAGGGGTGACAGCCAAGGAGATGGAAGGACGTCCCAAGGCAGCCTAAAACTAACCCTAGGTCGTACAAGGCTCGTGGGCCCAAGTGGAGGTCATGCAACACCTTTGGACTTGTTGTTTGACTCGGATTCTGCAGCAGCGTCAGATTGTTTCGTCAATATCTCAATGCTCCGGACCAATTTGAAGGTGAATCTAACTGAGTTGGAAAGAGCATGAAATCTACTTTACAACAAAAAAAGAATCACCCAATTCGGAGTCCGTATGAAAAAGTTGTTGGCGTTTTGAGTCAGGTATGTCTATGCAGTCCGAATCTGAATCCAGAACGTGAGAGACTTGGACTCTATCTTTTTTGCCCCAAAAGTTACGTGAAAAGACTTTTTGAACAGAACCTAAATTTCTCCTTTTCCCTTATCTTCATATGTGGATTGTATAAATGTCCCATACACCTGCAATTAGACAAAACAAAAAAGTGTGTGATGTATTTTTGTTCTAGATAACATAAATAAATTATTGAATAGTTTGCACTAGAAATCACCTGACAAATATGAAATATTTTTGGTCGTATCCAAGGTAGTCATGTCCTCATCACACTCTCTTGGCTGTGGGATTTGTGGCCTCCTGTAAAACTGCCAACAAACTTTTGACACAGATCTGCCCAACTTGAAATGGAGTTCTCCGCCAGGTGCATCAACCACGATCCAATATTGGGCTTGAGCACTAATGGAAACTAGTTTGCAAGAATCTTGTTGTCTCGCCCACCACCAGCATGTACAGTGTTAGTGTAAACGCTGAGAAACTCTGACAGGTGGGTTTGCCGTTCTACTTCTCTAGCACTTCTGGCTTGAAGTTCTGGGAATTGGACCACTGGACTCGCCCCAGCTCACGAGTAAATGCCGGAAAGCCCACCTCGTAAGGTAGGCCGCCAACAAACCCTGGTGCTGGCTCGTCTATAGTATTTCTTGCGCGCCTGTCACACTGACGGCGCGCTTCCCGTCGCCGTTCGATGGTAGTATGGGCATCATCTCCCCACCATTCTTGAAGAACTTGGCGCTGATCGTGGTGGCCCCGCAGATCAGACGACGCCATAGGCTGTCATCATGGGCGTCGACCCGCTGGCTCTATCGTTCGTGTTGTTATTGTGGAGCGGACTGCACCGTGGGTGCACCACCTCCTATCCTCTCTCCAGCAGCTCACGCCGGAGCGCTGGGCTGCTGCTATGAAGGTCTCACCCACTCCGACTTGTCGTTGTTGGCGAAAACAACAAGACGTTGGATGGTGGTTCTCCACTCCTCCATCTTCTCCGCGGCAGGAGGAAACTCCAAAAGTAACCGAGCACGCGCCAATGCTTCTTTTGGAGTGGCTAGCATGGAAAGGCACGAGGAACGAGAGGTGTTCTTGCTTCCAACTGATCTGGAAGTTGCCCCGTCTCGAACCTGTGACGGTGGCCTGTTTTCGCCAGCGTGCTGGCATGCATGTTGGTCCTGCACATCCCAAGAATGATGTACATGAGTCCTATCATGTGACGCTCAAAGCCGCCGATGTTGTGGCACTTCTCGTCGCGGGTGACCTGAGATGGTCGTGACTTGTGTGCCGGTGTGGGAGTCTTGTTTTCTGATGACCCACAAGTATAGGGGACCTATCGTAGTCCGTCTGATAAGTAAGAGTGTCGAACCCAACGAGGAGCAGAAGGAAATGACACGCAGTTTTCAATAAGGTATTCTCTGCAAGCACTGAAATTATCGGTAACAGATAGTTTTATGATAAGGTAATTCATAACAGGTAACAAGTAACAAAAGTAAACAAGGTGCAGCAATGTGGCCCAATCCTTTTTGTAGCAAAGGACAAGCCTGGACAAACTCTTATATAAAGGAAAGCGCTCCTGAGGACACATGGGAATTATCGTCAAGCTAGTTTTCATCATGCTCATATGATTCACGTTCGTTACTTTGATAATTTGATATGTGGGTGGACCGGTGCTTGGGTACTGCCCTTCCTTGGACAAGCATCCCACTTATGATTAACCTCCCTCACAAGCATCCACAACTACGAAAGAAGAATTAAGGTAAACCTAACCATAGGATGAAACATATGGATCCAAATCAGCCCCTTATGAAGCAACGCATAAAATAGGGTTTAAGCTTCTGTCACTCTAGCAACCCATCATCTACTTATTACTTCCCAATGCCTCCCCCTAGGGCCAAAAAATGGTGAAGTGTCATGTAGTCGACGTTCACATAACACCACTAGAGGAAAGACAACATACATCTCATCAAAATATCGAACGAATACCAAATTGACATGACTACTTATAACAAGACTTCTCCCATGTCCTCGGGAACAAACGTAACTACTCACAAATCATATTCATGTTCATAATCAGAGTGGTATTCATGTGCATAAAGGATCTGAACATATAATATTCCACCGAATAAACCAACTAGCATCAACTACAAGGAGTAATCAACACTACTAGCAACCCACAGGTACCAATCTGAGGTTTTGAGACAAAGATCGGATACAAGAGATGAACTAGGGTTTGAGAGGAGATGGTGCTGATGAAGATGTTGATCGAGATTGACCCCCTCCCGATGAGAGGATCGATGGTGATGACGATGGTGACGAGTTCCCCCTCCCGGAGGGATGATTCCCCGGCAGAACAGCTCCGCCAGAGCCCTAGATTGGTTTCGCCAGGTTCCGCCTCAAGACGGCGGCGCTTCGTCCCGAAAGCTTCCTTCTTATTTTTTTCAGGGCAAAAGACACCTTATATCAGAAGATGGGCATCGGGGGGTGTAGCGACCCGACCTCAGACGGTCAAATCTCTATGTTCAGTGTCATCCCTGGATCAGTAATGCTGACACACACAGTACTCGAAGGATTTATAACAGAGTAGCAATCACACACTTATTACATCGAATGTCTCAAAAGAGAACTTATTACAATAAATATGGCTTAAGGCCATCTCAATGAGATAACAGCGGAAGGCTTGGAAGATAAAGTGAGTCCATCAACTACAACGGCATAGCTTAGTGCATGACAAACGACCTATGGCACCTTACTCGTTGTCTGAAAAGTATGCAACATGATATGTTGCAGCCCGAAACGGGTCAGCACATGGAATATGCTGGCAATATAACACAGTAGAGCAATGAATAGATAAATGCTATCACTACATGCATATATGGCTGGTGGAGGCTCTATGGTTATATTGTTTTTGCGAAAAGCCAATTTTTCCCTACAACAAAGGAATAGATTTTATTCAACTATCATGGTGGTTGAAACATCATTGAGAAGGTTCCTCCAACTCAATCCCAATTAAAGTAGTCATTATCATCCCAACAAATTAATTTAGAGTGATGAGATCAAATCAATAATTCAAGTACCAGATACTCAAGATGTCCATAACTGGGGACACAGCTAACCATGTGTGACGCCCGGGTAATTAGGCTACAGTAATCCCACGTTAACGATGCCACGTCACCTTGGTTACTGTTGCTAATCTCGCATTGGATCAAAGCTGTTCAAATTTGAATTTGAATTTTTGTCAAACATAAAAAAATTCAACATGAAAACTAAAATGTTCGGAGTGAGCCAAATAATGCATAGTTAATTATGGTGTAGAAACCTCACCTTTATAAAATATTTAAACTATTAGATGAATAAAATAGTAGCGAAAACTATTATCTAAATACTTTTAAATATTAAATAATCACGAAACTATTTTAGTTTGGGTAGACAGTTATTGTGGCATTAGAATAAGTAGTAATACTATTTTAGGAACTAATTTTATATTTTATAAAACTATATTAAATAGAAAATAAAACATAACAGTAAAAAGCATGAATAAAAGAAAAGAGAAACAAAACAACAGACCAAATCTACCCCACTTGGCCCATCTAACTGAAACCAGCCCAACTCCCCCTCTTATCTTCCACCTCCTGTTCACACGAGGCTAGGTGGCTTCCCCTCACACGTCCATGGCCATGGATGGCCACGTGCCGGCCATCCAGCTCCTCCCCGTCACCTACAAGTCCTCCCCCGACCACCCAGGCCGAACCCTAGCGTTCTTTCCCTCTCCCCTCGCGCCGCTTTCCTCTTTCGCATACA
Source organism: Triticum aestivum (assembly GCF_018294505.1). Classification (NCBI taxonomy): domain Eukaryota; kingdom Viridiplantae; phylum Streptophyta; class Magnoliopsida; order Poales; family Poaceae; genus Triticum; species Triticum aestivum. The sequence continues at coordinate 175,734,938 of NC_057805.1, read as the reverse complement.
TGGCCGAACCACCACCGCCAAGCTCTTCGTCGATCCTGCGACACCGGCCTCCACTCGACGCGCCAAGGTGTCCAGAAGCTCCGGCAGCGACCGCTACGTCCTCCTCGACCACGAGCTCAAGCCGGGAGCCCCTACATCGTCGGGATCGAGCTCCGTTTACCTCGGACAACCGCCGGCGTTCGTCTTCGATTCCAGCGCCGTCGAGCCCTCCCCGAGCCCGCTTTGCACGTCTACAGGATCATTGTGAGCATCTACTCCCTTCCCCTCTCTCTCTCCCACGCGTATCCACCACCGTAGTCATTCCCCTGCTCGAGGCCGAAGTTGTCGTCCACCTTGGCCACGAGTTCGTCGTGGTCGTGCTCCCGGTTGACCTTTTGGTCGCACCCGCGAGTCCCTACCTCGCCTAGTGGCACCCGACCGCACCTGCACCACGCGCTAGCTGCTCCCATCCAATCACGGCCCCGCGCGTCGCGCCCTCGACCTCCCGTGCGCATGCGTCTGCCTGCTGCTGCTGCTGCTGCTTGTCGATGCGGCTCTGCTCACTGCACTACTGCTTGGCGCGAGTAGTCGTGTGCCCTGCTTCGTCTAGTTGTCGTGCTGCTCGTACGCTTACTGCTGCTATTCCCCTCGCCCGCGTGTTCCTCTGTCATCGCTGCTAGCTACTGCCGCAATTGCCTGCTATCGCTGTTGCAGCTGCTGCGCTGCTGCTTGCCATCGCCGGCGCCCCACCCTGTCCGCGCGCGCGTGACGCCTCGCCTGGCTGCCTGTGTCCGCGCGCCACCCGCCTCTGCCTGCTGGTCGCCGCGGCCGCGTCCCCCTCCCTCTCTATCGGTGTCAAAACCGGCGGATCTTGGGTAGGGGGTCCTGAACTGTGCGTCTAAGGCGGATGGTAACAGGAGGCGGGGGACACGATGTTTACCCAGGTTCGGGCCCTCTCGATGGAGGTAATACCCTACTTCCTGCTTGATTGATCGTGATGATACGAGTATTACAAGAGTTGATCTACCACGAGATCGTAGAGGCTAAACCCTAGAAGCTAGCCTATGGTATGACTGTTGTTCTCCTACGGACTAAACCCTTCGGTTTATATAGACGCCGGAGGGGGCTAGGGTTACACAGAGTCGGTTACAAGGGAGGAGATCTACATATCCGTATTGCTAAGCTTGCCTTCCACGCTAAGGAGAGTCCCATCCGGACACGGTACGAAGTCTTCAATCTTGTATCTTCATAGTCCAACAGTCCAGCTAAAGTATATAGTCCGGCTGTCCGAGGACCCCCTAATCCAGAACTCCCTCAGTAGCCCCCGAACAAGGCTTCAATGGCGATGAGTCCGGCGCGCAGATTGTCTTCGGCATTGCAAGGCGGGTTCTTCTACAAATTCTGAGTACCTGTTGAGTAGTGTCCGGCTTCCCATAAATGTTGCACTCCTCGGCTTCCACGCCTAATAATGGCTATCTTCGACGTGTCGAGCGAATGCGAGAAGCCAGGGCATTTTTACGTTTGCCACCCTAGCCATGTGAGTAAATCGTCTATTAAAGAGACGGGGATTCTCAGATCCAGATCACACCATCCTCCCACAGCGAGTATCCATCGGAGCGCCCCGAAAAAATCCATTCCAACATGGCCGGCCATCGCAGCTCCTCCTCTCGCTCCTGTAGCCCTAAGCCCAGAAATTGGAAGAAGTGTTCCGTCCCCCACAGCCAATTAGTAGAGTTACAGACTCAGGGATTTCTCCCTCCAGCGTATATGGTCCCCGTTCGAGCCGGGCTCGCCACCTACAATGCCGGGAGCAAGCGGAGAGCTTTCCCAACCCATCCATGGGGGAGCGGGTATGCCTTGTCCCTTACTTATTAAGAGGGCTTGGAATTCCAATTCATCCGTTCCTCTGCGGGCTCCTGGAGTTCTACGGCCTCCAGCTGCATAATTTTACTCCCGCCTCCATATTACACATCGCTGCGGAGCCGAAATATGGCGCATCGCCGCGACCGGATACCTGTCCGGTACTCCGAAGAAGACATCCGAGGACTGGCCTTCGGAGTGGTTTTATATGGAGGACGTCCCCCTTCCGGACCCTATTCGGATGGGCCTTCCTGAGTTCGACAACGCTCCCTTGAAGAAACGCTGCAGCTGGCGCCCTCGGAGCCCTCAGGAGGAAGATAACGGGGAAGTCCTTTACCTGATGAGTCGGATACAGACGCTGGCCCAGTCAGGATTGACAGTAATCGAGGTTATGTCAATATGTATAATGCAGGGGTGCAGCCACTTCAATATCGGGGTCAACCCATGTGGCACTTCAACGGAGAAGACGATGCCACCCGCTGCGGTCCTTAGGGACCTGACTCAGTCGTTGCTCTAGCAAAAATTCTGTCCGATTTGGACAAAGGAGAGGAAGAGGAGTTCATCCGCATCAAGCCACGGGATGGATTCTCCATGTGCAACCCTCCAAGCTGGGTGAGCTGCTACTTTTTACTCCAACCTTCCCGCATTCTTCGTCATAAGTATTTACCTTGCCATTTCATAGCAGGAACTGCGAAAAGCTGTAAGGGAGGTCCACAGCCCGCCTCCACAACCGGAGGACCCTGACCGGGCCCTCGACCCCAGACTTGAAGAAGATCCGGACACATTTGTGGAGCTTATTGACAGGAAGTTCTATCAATTAAGCTGCGATGGTGCCATGGTGGCCATCATAGCCGATTATTCGGGACTACTCCCTGCATCGCATGTAAGTAAAACCGGAGTCCTAACTTCCAAGAAGGATCCCTTTTTCTGCACTTCACCTACCGCACACATATGGTGTTTTACAGGGAAGGCCCTCGGGACGCCATGCCGAACCCGCAGTGGCTCACCAACAAGGGGCACCAAAGCCGGGTAGGCTTAAAAGGAAGGCGGTCAGGACTGAGACGCCGTCGCAGAGGTACGAAAGAGAACCCCGCTCCTTGGTGGTCGTCTTTTAAAATATAATAACGCCCATGTTTCCTAGTAGGATAAATGCTCGCCGGAGAGGTTGCCGGTCACGCCTCCACCAGTCGGGCTCCAGAGCCGGACATAGAGGCGGACGCTAACATGGGGCCAACGCTGGAGGTTCCTCCTACAGAGGATGCGGATAGGCTATCCGCTACAAATTCTGAAGTGGAGAGCGCCATGTATCACAGGCGTCGCTGGGCCGTACTCCGTGACGCTTGTTTCTCCCAAGAGGCGTTCGATGCCTCCAACTCAGGAGACGCGTACATCCGAGCTGCTCAAAATGGTCTTGCCAGAGCCACGGACCAGTATGTAAAGGATATACGTGTAAGGAAATCTAATAATTATGTATATCAGTAGCCCCTGAGACTTGAAATAGTTGGCACAACTAATTTAAGGATCATTGTTTGCATAGGTTCTTACGGAGAAGAATACCCAGTTGTCTCTAGAGCTGGAGGAGTGGAAAGCCCAGCTTCAGGCCGCAGTTGCTGCAGTGATGGAGTCCGAGAAGGCCCCATCAGGTAACACTTGTTTTCATTGCAAAGAATGTCGTGTATCAGGTAGTATGCGGCATGCGTGCAAATCTAACAATAGATTCTGCAGATGACTCTGGAGTGAATCCGGAGTTCGTGCGAGGGGATGAGCAACATGCTAACTGACAGCTAAAGGCTGGCGAGCGCGTGCTTACATGGGTTAGGCGGGAGAAAAACGATCTCCAAGACGCCAATACCCGGCTGGGCGTTGAACTTAAAGATGTTCGAGCCCAGCTTGCTGACTCCGTAAAGGAGAATAAGAGGCTTCGATGCGGCATTTTGAGTAAGTGTTTGAACGAACTTTTAAAGAGTTCGGCGAAGAAACCAGCTGACAGAGTTATATCTGTAGGTATGCTGACGGGTCGTCCCGCGGAGGAGATGCCCGGGTCTACACGCGATCTTCTGCTAGAGCTCTCACAACCGCACGAACAAGTACGACAGGTGATGCAGGGCGTTGCCCAAGCCTTGTGGCCATCCGCCTCCTTGCCAGGAGGCATGAGAGAGCTTGTAGAAAAGCTCAAGGGAGCGCGGCGGCTCTTCCGATTATGGAAGATATCAGCCTGCCGACAAGGTGCAAGGGAAGCATGGGCCATGGTGAAGACACGATATACCAAGGCTGACCCGAACCACTTGGCCGAGGTCGGACCTGTGGGGCCTGACGGGAAAGAGATCCCCGTCAGTTTGGTTTATGACCAGGTAGAATTAGCCGCAAAGTATTCTCAATAGGACTGTAGGCTAGACAGCCTGTTGGATGGTATAAAAGAAGAATTTAGTCAGTCTAAGTGACTGTGTACTATAAGTGACATATATTGTCCCTTGCCGGATTGTAAATCATTTGTCATGGCGGACCCTTTCGCTTCAACCTCCAGACCCGACAGTCCGGAGTGTATCCGAATACCCGCTTAGTTATGTAAAAACCAGGATATGCGTGGAGACCAAGCGTAGGGGTCATAAGTGCTTGAACAGACAAGTACCCAACTAGCTATGTTATATTACATGGATAGTAAGAAACATCTTCCAGGGAGAATAGTTTCGTTAAGGGTTCCTTTCCCTGGGTACACATGCATTAATGTGCATGTCCGGACTGCGAAAAGAGACGCAGGATATAAACTTCTGGGGGCATGTAGTACAATAAATAGAAATCGTCTTTTGTTCACCGACCGAATATTCCCTTAAGAACGCTAGCTTTCGGCTTCACCCAGTCTGAGGTACACATCCGGCTGACCCGGCAGTAACAAGCGCAGAGGTGCTCCCCTTATGCCCTAGCCGAATTAACGGGAACGTAGGGCATAAACACAAGAGCCAGGCAACCCAGCTTGGCCAAAACTTAAGTCATATCGATGCATATAGTGGCGAAAAAGGTACATGTGAAAAGTAACACATGTGTGGGGCCTAGAGCCCAGAACGTAGCCATATTAAGCTTCTGTATAAGAAGCCCCCAGGTATCATGAGCGCAGCTAGCGCGTCAAGATTGTGTATTCAAGACACATTTTAGCCTTTTAAGGCCTTGAAGAAAAAAAGGGGAAGAAATAAAGAAAGAAAAGACAGATAACGAATACATAAAAAATTGACAGAGGTAAGGAGACGAACACCGAGTCCGGCACTAGGCGTAGAACCTTCGGAGTCTGGCTGCGTTCCATGGGTTTAGCTCGAGTCGATTGTCCGATGCATCCCGCAGACGGTACGCTCCACCGGTCAGAACTTGGTCAATAACGAAGGGACCTTCCCATTTGGGCTTGAGCTTGTTCTTTTTCTTCTCCGGTAGGTGTAGAACGAGTTCGCCAACGTTATAAGTTTTGGCCCGTACTTCTCTGCTTTGATACCTTCGAGTCTGTTGCTGATAGAATGTGGAACGGGCTTTTGGCATGTCACGCTCCTCCTCCAGGGCGTCCAAACTGTCCTGCCGATCAAGCTGGGCTTCTTTCTCTTCATACATGCGCACTCGAGGTGAGTCATGAATTATGTCGCAGGGCAGTACCGCCTCTGCGCCGTACACCATAAAAAATGGTGTGTATCCGGTAGTGCGATTCAGCGTGGTCCGCAGCCCCCATAGTACGGAGTCGAGCTCCTCTACCCAGTGCGTATCAGATTCCTTCAAGGATCGCACAAATCTGGGTTTAATGCCGCTCATGATAAGACCATTTGCTCTCTCGACTTGACCGTTAGTTTGCGGGTGACAGACAGAAGCATAATCGAGCTTGATGCCCATGTTGCTGCACCAAAGTTTTACCTTGTCGACTGTAAAGTTCGAGCCGTTATCGGTGATGATGCTATGGGGGACGCCATAACGGTGTACAACCCCGGATATGAAGTCTATCACTGGTCCGGATTCGGCCGTTTTAACTGGTTTGGCTTCTATCCATTTGGTGAATTTGTCCACCATGACCAATAGGTATTTTTTCTTATGGCTTCCCCCTTTAAGGGGTCCGACCATATCAAGCCCCCAGACCGCAAAGGCCAAGTGATGGGGATTGTTTGGAGAGCGGTAGGCGGCATATGGCTTTGGTTTGCAAAATGCTGGCAACCGATGCAACGTTGAACGAGGTCCTGTGCGTCTGCTCGGGCCGTCGGCCACTAGAAACCTGTACGGAAGGCCTTGCTTACAAGGGCCCGGGCTGCGGCATGGTGGCTGCCAAGTCCAGCATGAATTTCTGCCAAAAGTTTTCGTCCTTCCTCTTCGGAGATGCACCTTTGAAGGACTCCGGTAGCGCTTTTCTTATAATGCTCTCCCTCGTGGACCTTGTAGGCTTTAGACCGTCGCACAATGCAGCGCGCCTCGTTTGGGTCCTCGGGTAGTTCCTGCCTAGTTAGGTAGGCCAGGAATGGTTCTGTCCATGGGGCGATGACAACCATTATCACGTGGGCGGAAGGTGTTATTTTGGTGGCAGAGCCTCCGATTATGTCAGAGTGTTCGGTATCTGGTGTTGTGGCCGGGTCCGGACTATTGTTACCGGTCTCTCCGTCCCATACCACGGATGGCTTAAACAGCCTTTCCAAGAAGATATTAGGTGGGACAGGGTCGCGCTTAGCGCCGATGCGGGCGAGGATATCCGCCGCCTGATTGTTTTCCCGGGCCACATGGTGGAATTCAAGCCCCTTGAACCGAGCTGATATTTTGAGGACGACGTTGCGATAAGCCGCCATTTTTGGATCCTTGGCATTGAAGTCTCCATTTATTTGAGATATTGCGAGGTTCGAGTCCCCACGCACCTCCAGGCGTTGAATGCCCATGGAGACTGCCATCCGGAGACCATGTAACAGGGCCTCATATTCTGCTGCGTTGTTGGAGTCTGTGTATAGTATTTGGAGTACGTATTGGACTGTATCTCTGGTGGGGGATGTCAGGACGACGCCAGCCCCCAGACCAGCCAGCATTTTAGAGCCGTCAAAGTGCATAATCCAATTGGAGTACGCGCTGTACTCTTTAGGGACTTCGGCTTCTGTCCATTCGGGACGAAATCAGCCAGTACTTGTGATTTCATGGCTCGCCGTGGTTTATATATTATGTCGAATGGGAGGAGCTCAATAGCCTATTTAGCAATCTGGCCCGTGGCCTCGCAGTTGTTTATTATGTCGTTGAGTGGTACTTCAGAGGCCACCGTAATTGAACACCCTTGAAAGTAGTGTCGTAGTTTTCGGGATGCCATGAAGACCGCGTATGCTATCTTTTGATAATGTGGGTACCGTGATTTGCATGGAGTGAGGACAGTGGATACATAGTATACCGGCTTTTGAAGCGGGAGCTTATGTCCGTCCATCTCTCGTTCGACAACGAGCACTGCGCTTACAACTTGGTGTGTTGCCGCTATATATAGCAGCATTGGTTCGCCGACCTTAGGTGGGGCCAAGATTGGGTTTGTAGCCAAAACGGCTTTTATTTCTTCTAATCCGGCTGTGGCCGCATCCGTCCACTTGAAGTGTTCGGTGCGTCGAAGAAGGCGATAAAGAGGCAGTGCCTTTTCTCCTAATCGGGAGATGAAGCGGCTTAAGGCGGCCAAGCATCCAGTTAGTTTCTGGATTTCCTTGAGGTCTGTTGGGATGGCCAACTGTGATAGAGCTCGGATTTTAGCCGGATTTGCTTCGATTCCTCCGTTGGAGACGATGAAGTCTAAGAGCTTTCCGGCGGGCACGCCAAAGACCATTTTTCTGGATTGAGCTTAATGTCGTATGTTCGGAGATTGTCGAACGTGAGCCTCAAGTCGTCTATTAAGGATTCGACGTGTCTGGTTTTAATGACCACATCGTCTACATATGCCTCCACTGTTATACCAATCTGTGTCTCCAAGCATGTCTGAATCATGCGTTGATAGGTTGCACCGGCGTTTTTGAGCCCGAAAGGCATGGTGTTAAAACATAAGGGGCCGTATGGAGTGATAAATGCCGTTGCGGCTTGATCGGACTCCGCCATCTTAATTTGATGGTATCCGGAGTATGCGTCGAGGAAACACAATGAGCCGTGTCCTGCGGTAGCATCGATAATTTGATCGATGCGAGGGAGGGGGAAGGGATCCTTTGGGCAAGCCTTGTTAAGGTCCTTGAAGTCGACGCATAGGCGCCAGGATTTGTCCTTCTTTGGTACCATCACCAGGTTTGCTAACCAGTCCGGATGTTTTATTTCTCAAATGAATCCGGCCTCCAGTAATTTGGCTAGCTCCTCTCCCATGGCTTGTCGCTTAGGCTCAGAGAAGCGCCGAAGAGTTTGCTTGACCAGCTTGAATCCCTTTATGATGTTAAGGCTATGCTCGGCCAGCCTACGTGGGATTCCTGGCATGTCTGAAGGATGCCAGGCGAAGATGTCCCAATTCGCGTGCAAGAACTCCCATAGCGCAGCGTCTACTGTGGGGTTTAACTATGCCCCGATGGATGTTGTTTTTGTAGGGTCCGTTGGATGGACTTGGAATTTGACTATTTCATCCGCTGGTTTAAAAGAGGTGGACTTGGATCTTTTGTCGAGTATCACGTCGTCCCTGTCCACTGTGGAGCGCAGCGCAGTAAATTCCTCGGCCGCGAGGGCTTCGGATAACGCCTCTAGGGCCAGTGCGGCTATTTTATTTTCGGCGTGGAGTGCTATGTCCGGATCACTAGTTAGAGTGTTGATTCCATTGGGCCCGGGCATTTTGAGCTTCATGTACCCATAATTGGGTATAGCTTGGAATATCGTGAATGCCTCTCGCCCTAGAAGGGCGTGGTATCAGCTATTGAACGGGGCCACATGGAATGTGATTTCTTCGGACCTATAATTCTCCGGCGTGCCGAATACCACATCTAGTGTGATTTCCCAGCACGTCGTGCCTCCGGACTAGGGATGATTCCTCTGAAGGTCGTGCTGCTTTGCTCAATGCGGCTTCTGCCTATTTCCATTTTTCGAAGAGTCTCCTCATAGATGAGGTTTAATCCGCTGCCGCCGTCCATGAGCACTTTAGTAAGCCGGAAGCCGTCCACAATTGGACTAAGGACCAAAGCAGCTGGTGCCTGGGCTGTTTGGAATTTAGGTTCGTCACTGGCATTGAAGGTGATAGCCGTATCGCTCCATGGATTTATTGCTGCCACATGGCAGACTTCGGCAAGGCTGCGGAGTGCTCGCTTACACCTATTATTTGAGGCGAAGGTCTCGAAGACTGTCAATACTGTATTGTTGTTTTCCACGGGATGGTGCTCTGCTGTATTGTTGATGAGGAGATCCTCACCGCTCTTGGCCACCTGCCGGAGTACCCAACATGCTCTAAGGCTGTGTGTTGGCGTGGTATCCGCTCTACTGTGAATTTTGCATGGCCCATTAAGCCATCCCTCCAATACGGTTCCACGCCCTGTAGTGGGCTTTTGCTTCTTTGTAATTGGGTCGGGCGACTTACGAGAGTACACCCTTTTAGTTCGGACTAGGGGTTTTGTCAGAGCCGGAGGATCCCAAAATTTTGTTTGGGTTTTCCAGGCGCTTTCCATCGCACGGTGCTTCTGTACTATGGCCGCTAAGTCAGCGAAGTGTGCTATGTCACAGCGACTTATGGCGTTGAGGATTCCCCTGTCTGTGCAATTTTTGCCAAACAATAAAATTGCGTCTTCCTCGCGACAGTCCTTAACCTTGCTCATTACAAGGAGGAATCTGGCCCAATAGTGGTGTACTGTCTCTTGGGGCTCTTGTCTAATGTGGGAAAGATCACTTATATCTGGGTGGGTGGGTAGATTTAGGTCCGAACCCTGACCCGATCTGAGACCCGGGGGCGGAGGAGTTTTCGATCTTGGAAGTTCGGGCTCCGGGATATTACCCGCTAGGTCTGGCCCGCTGTCTGAATCTAGGTTCAAGGCTTGGGCCATGTCCTCCCGTAGACGGGTATCCGGCTCGGAGAGCTCAGGAATCTGGACATAGTTCGTCCTCAAGATGGAGGAATAATTGCTGAGTTGCTCCTCCACCACCGCTATTTGATGGGTGACCGGCGGAGCGTTAATCTCCCTTTGGTCGGGTTTAAGCCCGATCCGATCATAGTCCGCAGCGACTCCCAAAGTGGCGATGCGATCAAAAAGCTCGTTCAAGGAGGAGAGCTCCATTGGATCCATCTGCTCGGCGAATCCTGAGCCGATGCGGAGGTGGTTTTTGATGACCCGAGAGGTCATCGTCGGTGCAGCGGCCGAACGGGCGGTCATGATGAAGTCGCCTAATCTGAGAGTTTGGCCTACAGTGAGGGCTCCCCCGGAAGTGATGTTGTCCTTGACAACAAGACGAGCCATCAAGCCTTATGATGATGACACAGCAGAACTCTCAATGAAAGCACCAATGTCGGTGTCAAAACCGGCGGATCTCGGGTAGGGGGTCCCGAACTGTGCGTCTAAGGCGGATGGTAACAGGAGGCGGGGGACACGATGTTTACCCAGGTTCAGGCCCTCTCGATGGAGGTAATACCCTACTTCCTGCTTGATTGATCTTGATGATGTGAGTATTACAAGAGTTGATCTACCACGAGATCGTAGAGGCTAAACCCTAGAAGCTAGCCTATGGTATGATTGTTGTTGTCCTACGGACTAAACCCTCCAGTTTATATAGACACCGGAGGGGGCTAGGGTTACACAGAGTCGGTTACAAGGGAGGAGATCAACATATCCGTATTGCTAAGCTTGCCTTCCACGCCAAGGAGAGTCCCATCCGGACACGGGACGAAGTCTTCAATCTTGTATCTTCATAGTCCAACAGTCCGGCTAAAGTATATAGTCCGGCTGTCCGAGGACCCCCTAATCCAGGACTCCCTCAGTCTCGTTGCCCGTGGCCTCCCCCTGCGCGCTGCTTCTGCTCTGCTCCAGCTGCGCCCCTGCGCCACGCCGCAAGCGCCCACGGCCGCGCACAATCATCGCAGCCTGCACCGGAGCCTCCCAGCGCCCTCCGTCGGTGCTCCCGTCTGTAACATCCCGGATGTAACTTTCCATATTTGTAACTCCAACTCTTGCCATTTTCGGCTATGTGTTATGATATTCCCTTCATGGTCGGGTTTTGTCTTTCGTTTTGCTTTTTGTTCATGTCATGCATCTCATATCATGTCATCGTGTGCATCTCATTTGCATGCGTGTTCGTCTCATGCATCTGAGCATTTTCCCCATTGCCCGTTTTGCAATCCGACACTCCCACATGCACCGGCGCACCCCCTCTTGTCTCTTTTCATGAGCGGGTGTCAAACGTTCTCGGAATGGACCGAGGTTTGCTATGTGGCCTTGGTACACCACCGGTAGACCACCTTTCAAGTTTCGTTCCATTTGGAGGCCGTTTGATGCTCCAACGGTTAACCAGGTAACCACAAAGGCCTCTTGTGTGGTGCAGCCCAACACCCTCCAAAACAGCCCAATAACCCATCTAAGACCCCTCCATGCTCTCTGTCGTTCGATCACGATCGTGTGGGTGAAAACCGCACCTCATTTGGAGTCTCCTAGCTCCCTCTACCTATAAATATGTGATCCCCTCCGATTTTTTCGCGCAGCCCAACCCTAACCCCTTCCCCTCTCCGCCGCCAGACACGTCCGGCCTGAGCCGGATGAAACTGCAGCCGCGCCCGCACCAATCGGGACGCGCCACGTGGCACGCCGCCGCTCCCACCACCGCCGGCCCGCGAGCCCGCGCGGGGCCCTCTGGGCCCGGTCGCCGCCGCCCGCGCCCCGGGTCTCCCGCGCCCCCGCCGCCTCGTCGCCTCCCGCGTCCGCTACCGTGCTCCGGCGCGCCACCGTCCCGGCGTCGCCGCCGGTCCGGAGCGCCTCCCGGGCTCCGCCTTCCCCGCCGCCCGACGCGCGCCGCCGCCTCCGCCGTGCCTTGTCCTCATCTTCTCCGACCGGCCGCTGCCGCCCCATCTCCGGCGAGCTCCAGCGACCTCGGTTCGCATGCCCACGAAGAACCCTAGATCTGGAGAAGGTTGACCCCGAAATCCTCTAAGTCCTGAGATTATCACATTATGTTGCCTTATTCATCACATCATATCTCCTTGCATACTGTTCCGTTTCATGCGCATAATATATCGAAATGTTCACCAGGTTATGCTCCTCATTTTGTTCCATTGTGCCATGCCTGTTTGAGTCCATCTTGATGCCCAAATCTCTGGTGCAAAATTGCTATATGATGTTTACTGCTGTTACTTATCAGAAGTTGATGTTTTGTCGTTTTTGCTGCTTTTGATGTGTGTATCTTTTGGGCATGAGCTCTACATGTGTTATGATCTATGCCATACCATATTTACAGGGGTTTATGCCATATATTTTTGTGATCTATGTGGTGAATAGCACAAGCATGCAAACTAGGCTTCATGATGTTTCTGTTTTCAGGGACTTAGGATTTTGCCAAGTCTTTTACTGCTGTTATTTTGATGCCATGTATCCATGTGTCTACAGTGAGATCCGCGCTTCTTTTGAGTATGTTCAGTAAGGATGTTTTGGACATATATGTGTGCTCTATCCATCCATGCCCCTTTTTGCAATTATGTAGTGCCCTAGCATGTCTCAATCTTGCTCTACTTTTGCTATAAAATGTTCCTGGCAGAATGTTAACATGTTATTCAATTTTTCTAAGGTTGTTGTAGTTGATCCATACATGCTATGAACTTTATATTTCCATTTATAGCTTCATGAACATGTCTTCTTTCTGTTGGTATGCTTGTTTTGTCATTCATTGCCTTGTGATGAGGGAATCGAGCTCACAAAGATGCCTTCATAATTCTGTTAATGTCATGCTCTGTTTTCTGCCAAGTCTGAAACCTGTTAACGGAACTTGCTATGTTTACATGGGTGCCATCATATCTTCTGTCCCTTTTTGGCTCATGATCATTAAGGGACTTTTTTTCTATGCATTTAGTAGCTTCATGCCATGGCTTTTGTTGCTATGATAAGTTCCTGTAGCATGTGTTTTTCTTTCTCTAAACATTGCTACCTGATGCTGTTTAAGCCATGTTCAGTATTTTCACCAAGTCTGTGAAGCTGATATCTTTTGCACTTTTGCCATGCCTGTTTGAACCTGTTATATTGTGATCTAGTCGTAGCTCAGTGTTCATCTTTTGTCAAGCATCTCTTGTAGATCACTTCCATATGAGTTGTTGCTATGTATGGGTGCCAGAACATAGTTACTTGATGTATTATAAGTGCTATCATGCTGTTAATTGCAGAATTGTGTCATTCTTGTTTTGCTTGCCATTTGCAAACCGTGCATCCGTTTCCGGTGATCTTTATATCGATTTCGACCGAAATCATCTCCTCTTTCCAGCGGCATATTTGGTTTGCCAAGTTGATTCCTTGTTCATCCTTTTTTTTTCCGTAGCACGCATATGCATCGCATATCACATCTCGCATATCATGCATGTATTGCATCATGTTGCTTGTGCATTTCCCGTGATTGATTGTTGGTCCATTGTTTGTGTTCTTGATTTGGGTAGATCCGGGAGACGAGTACGCTTATGAGGAAACTGTTGAGAACGCATACGAGGATCAAGCTTTCGACAACTCTGAGAACCTCGAAGGCAAGATGACCATACCCTCGAAATCCTTCTATCTTTGCTTTCCTAATTGTTCGCTCTATCGCTATGCTGCGCTACCTACCACTTGCTATATCATGGCTCCCATATTGCCATGTCAATCCTCTAACCATCCTTTCCTAGCAAACCGTTGTTTGGCTAAGTTACCACTTTTGCTCAGCCCTTCTTATAGCGTTGCTAGTTGTAGGTGAAGTTGAAGTTGGTTCCATGTTGGAACATGGATATTTTGGCTTATCACAATATCTATTATTTAATTAATGCATATATATATTTGGTAAAGGGTGGAAGGCTCGGCCTTATGCTTGGTGTTTTGTTCCACTCTTGCCGCCCTAGTTTCCGTCATACCGGTATTATGTTCCTTGATTTTGCGTTCCTTACGCGGTTGGGTGATTTATGGGACCCCCTTGACAGTTCGCCTTGAATAAAACTCCTCCAGCAAGGCCCAACCTTGGTTTTACATTCGCCTACCTAAGCCTTTTTCCCTTGGGTTTTCGCGAGCCCGAGGGTCATCTTTATTTAAACCCCCGGGCCAGTGCTCCTTCGAGTGCTGGTCCAAACTGGGCGATGTCCAGCGCCGCCTGAGCAACCAGGGTCTATGCCAACCCGACGTCTTGCCCATCCGGTGTGCCCTGAGAACGAGATATGTGCAGCTCCAATCGGGATTTGTCGGCACATTCGGGCGGCTTTGCTGGTCTTGTTTTACCATTGTCGAAATGTCTTGTAAACCGGGATTCCGAGACTGATCGGGTCTTCCCGGGGGAAGGAATATCCTTCGTTGACCGTGAGAGCTTATAATGGGCTAAGTTGGGACACCCCTGCAGGGTATTATCTTTCGAAAGTCGTGCCCGTGGTTATGTGGCAGATGGGAATTTGTTAATGTCCGGTTGTAGAGAACTTGACACTTGAATTAATTAAAATACATCAACCGTGTGTGTAGCCGTGATGGTCTCTTTTCGGCGGAGTCCGGGAAGTGAACACGGTTTGGATTATGTATGAATGTAAGCAGTTTCAGGATCACTTCTTGATCACCTCTAGCTTCGCGACTGTTGCGTTGCTCCTCTTCTTGCTCTTGTTTGCGTATGTTAGCCACCATATATGCTGAGTGCTTGCTGCAGCTCCACCTCATTAACCCAGCCTTTCCTATAAGCTTAAATAGTCTTGATCTCGCGGGTGTGAGATTGCTGAGTCCTCGTGACTCACAGATTCTACCAAAACAGTTGCAGGTGCCGACGATACCTATGCAGATGACGCAACCGAGCTCAAGTGGGAGTTCGATGAGGAACGTGGTCGTTACTATGTTTCGTTTCCTGATGATCAGTAGTGGAGCCCAGTTGGGACGATCGGGGATCTAGCATTTGGGGTTATCTCCTTTTCATTTGGATTTGACCGTAGTCGGTCTATGTGTGGATTTTGGATGATTTATGAATTAATTTATGTATTGTTTGAAGTGGCGATTGTAAGCCAACTCTCTTTATCCCATTCTTGTTCATTACATGGGATTGTGTGAAGATGACCCTTCTTGCGACAATACCTACAATGCGGTTATGCCTCTAAGTCGTGCCTCGACACGTGGGAGATATAGCCGCATCGTGGGTGTTACGCCGTCGCTTCCTGAGGTCCTCCGCCATGGCCAGGGGCCGCCGCCGTTCACTCACCGGCTTAAACAGCATGTGGCACTAATACCCTCCCTAATAACCCTCTGTTAGTATGACTTGTGGCCCCACCTGTTAAATTAACCTTTTAAACTAAGTTAGCGTACTAACAGTAAATGACAGCTGGGCCCTACTATCCCTGTTGACCAGTCAACGCTGACCAGTCAACTGCTGACTGGGCAGTTCACTGGACCCACTGGTCAGCCTCACTGGTGCACCTCTGGTGCACTACACCGGGTGCACCCAGTTTTTAACTACTGATTTTCGAAATTAAAAATAAATAAATAAATCTAGAAAATCATTTAAAACTTTAGAAAAATAGTATAAAATAATCTGTAACTCGCATGGAAAAACTTTGTACATGAAAGTTGCTCAGAACGACGAGATGAATCCGGTTACGCAGCCCGTTCATCCGCCACACATCCCTAGCATAGCGAACACGCAACTTTTCCCCTCTAGTTCATCTATCCAAAAATGCGAACTACCGGGGATACTTTCCCAGATGTTTCCCCCCTTCGCCGGTATCACCTCCAACCACGTTAGGGCACGCCTAACACTGTTCGTTGTCATGTCATGCATTGTTATGCCTCTGTTTGCATTATATTTATTGTTTCTTTCCCCCTTCTCTTGCTAGACACCGAGACCGACGCCGCTGCTACCCAGTACGACTACGGTGTTGACGACCCCTCCTTCTCGGCTGAGCTTCCAGGCAAGCCCCCCCCCCTTGATCACCAGATATCACCTATTCCTTCTCTCTACTGCTTGCATTAGAGTAGTGTAGCATGTTACTGCTTTCGGTTAATCCTATTCTGCTGCATAGCCTGTCTTTGCTACTACTGTTGTTACCCTTACCTGCAATCCTAAATGCTTAGTATAGGATGCTAGTTTTCCATAAGTGGCCCTACATTCTTGTCCGTCTGCTATGCTATATTATCGGGTCGTGATCACTCAGGAGGTGATCACGGGTATATACTTATATACATAATATATGATACATGTGGTGACTAAAATCGGGTCGGCTCGTAGAGTACCCGCGAGTGATTCACGGATTGGGGGCTGAAAGGACCTTTGTCCCGACGGCCCTCCGGGTGGAGCGAAAGGGCAGGTTGAGACCACCTAGGAGAGAGGTGGGCCTGGCCCTGGTCGGCGTCCGCGGTTACTTCATAATAACACGCTTAACGAGATCTTAGTATTTGATCTGAGTTGGGTCGTTGACCTTATACGCACTAACCGCCACGTGGGACAAGATATGGGCAACCGACATCGTGGTATCAGCCGAAGCCTTCGTGACGTCAGCGACTGAGCGGCGCGCGCTGGATTGGACTGGAACGCCTGCTCTTGTATTAGGGAGGCTAGGTCTGCTTCCAGCCGCCCACGCAATGTGCAGGTGTGCAATGGGCGATGGGCCCAGACCCCTACGTCATAGGATTTAGACCGACGTGCTGACCTCTCTGTTGTGCCTAGGTAGGGCTGTGACGTGTTGATCTTCCGAGGCCGGGCATGACACAGGAAAGTGTGTCCGGCCAACGGGGATCGAGCGTGTCGGGTAATGTGGTGCACCCCTGCAGGGAAGTTTATCTATTCGAATAGCTGTGTCCACGGTAACAGGCGACCCGGAGTAGTACCTTGACCTTATGACAACTAGAACTGGATACTTAATAAAATACACCCTTCCAAGTGCCAGATATAACCCGGTGATTGCTCTCACATAGGGCGACGACGAGAGGATCGCCGGGTAGGATTATGCTATGTGATGCTACTTGGTGAACTTACCGTCTACTCTCTTCTACATGCTGCAAGATGGAGGCTGCCAGAAGCGTAGTCTTTCACAGGACTAGCTATCCCCCTCTTATTCTTGCATTCTGCAGTTCAGTCCATCGATATTTCCCCTTTACACAGATACCCATGCATAAGTAGTGTAGATCCTTGCTTGCGAGTACTTTGGATGAGTACTCACAGTTGCTTTGCTCCCTCTTTCCCCGCTTTCCATTCTAACTGGTTCTCGCAACCAGATGCTGGAGCCCAGGAGCCAGATGCCACCGTTGACGACGACTCCTACTACACCGAGGGTGACTACTACTACGTGCAGGCCGCCGCCGACGACCAGGGGTAGTTTAGGAGGATCCCAGGCAGGAGGCCTGCGCCTCTTTCGATCTGTCTCCCAGTTTGTGCTAGCCTTCTTAAGGCAATCTTGTTTGACTTATGTCTGTACTCAGATATGGTTGTTTCGTTGACTCGTCTATGATCGAGCACTTGTATTATGATGCTTGTATGACTTATTTTATTTTTAGAGTTGTGTTGTCATATCTTCCCGTGAGTCCCTAATCTGGATCGTACACGTTCGCGTGTATGATTAGTGTACGATTGAATTGGGGGCATCACACCATGATTAGTTTATACACTCCGCAGAGGTTTGCGCACTTTTCCCCACAAGACTCGATCTCCTCCGTTTGATTTCTCGCACTACATGGTGTTTGAGAAACGGATGACCGAGACACAGTCTTTCAGAAGCATTAACTCTTTACTCTGGGGAGACAGTTACACCTACTTTCCCTCTACATCTGCTAGCCTACCACTGAAAGAGGTCACGCAACATACTCAACTATGCCAGAGCCCATAATGGCTTGTGGCTGCACACGGAAATTTCTAGCATGAATAATCTTATGATCCCTTTGAGCCTGGGTGGCGGACCGTGGGATGATCACACGGGTACTCCAGGATATCCTAGGACAACACTGGATTCTCCAGGTGCCCACAAGCAATCCACCCAGAGGTGTATTAAAGTTGCCACCTTAAGATGAACCATTAATTAACAACTCACACCTATCATGGATACACTCAAACCCAATCCACGTCTACGAGCATAGCATGACAATATAAGCATAACGTAGAAGTAACTCCCAGGGGTTTGATAATAAACAGGGCAATAGGTTCTACCACATCATCTACTTCCAAAACCCACATGTTAAGAGATCCTACTCATGCAATGTGTGAGGGTTGAACTAATGCATAAAAACTGGGTAATAAAGAAGTATGATCAATGTGTTACTTGCCTTGCTGACGTTCCGCAAAACCTAGTGACTCGTAGTAGCACGCTTCGCACTCTGGGAATTCTATCGCAAACAGACATTAGCATACATAAGCACTCAAGAAAAGATGCACGGGTAAAACTCAAATAATATCTAACCAGAAAGTTCAACAGAAGTACTCTGGTTTGCAAAAAGAATCAAATGAAACGGAGCAACGAAACTCTAACTACGAAAGAAACAAGATCCGTTTACTAATCTGAACTAAAGTCAAATTTTACAGTACCAAAATCTTGTTCAAGTTGGTTAAACAGAAAGACGACTTCAAGATGAATATCTAGGCGCTTGTTTCACCTTATTTGGATAAACGAGCGAAAAGATAAACTAAACGAAAATTAGGGCAGAAATCATGATCGGAAATAATCGCGGAAAAACCCTGGAAAAAGAAAACTGACGAACAGGCTAACGAACGAACGTTCGCTGTCTACGGCTAACGGATGAACAACGTTCGTTAAAACGAATGTACGGACGAACATCCGCTAAATAACCGAACCGAGAAAAACCGAATGAACCGATCTAATTGAAAAAACTAGATCTAGGGTTTCTAAAAAAACCGAACGATTAACCAAAAAAACAACGAAGAACGTCGGCGGCAGTGTCGGCTACCTCCGGCGAGGCTCCGGCGGCGGCGGGAGGTGGCGGCGGCGGGAGGCTCCGGCGAAGGCGGTCGGCGGCGGCGAGCCGGCGGCGCACGGATCGAGGCGACGGCGCGGGCTAGGGTTTGGGGCGGCGCAGCGGCTGGCGGCTTGGTGTGCTGGGGCCCCGGGGCGGCCAACTTATAAAGTCTGCCCCCGGCGGGAGTCCGGGTCGGTTACGGCCCGTTAGGTCGGTGCAACTTTTTTTAAACCTGAAAAAAAAACAAATAAAATAAATACTAACCGGAGTCCAAAAATCCTGAAATAAATTTTCACGGTCCTCTAATAATATTGCGAACAAAGTGAACATTTATTTGGGCCTCTAATGCAATTTTGAATAACGCATATTTTTCCTAATTCAAATAAAATAGCAATAAAAGTCCAAAAATATTATTTATTTGGTTTTAATATTTTCCTCCAATATTCCCTTTATTTTGGAGAAGTCATATTATCTCGTCTCTTATATTTTAATATGAAATATTTTTGGAGAGAAAAATAATTAAAACCAAATTGATCCTTGTTTCGATATTTGATAAAATTCAAATATGAAAAACGTGAAATTCCCAACTCTCTCCGTGGGTCCTTGAGTTGCTTAGAATTCCGAGGATCGCAAAGCAACAATGCAGTAAAAATATGATATGCATGAATGACCTATGTATAACATTCCAAATTGAAAATTTGGGAAGTTACAAACCTACCCCCCTTAAGATGAATCTCGTCCTCGAGATTCGGGTTCGCTAGAAAATAGGTGTGGGTGGTCTTTGCATAGATCATCCTCTCGTTCCCAGGTGGCTTCATCCTCGGTATGATGGCTCCACTGAACTTTGCAAAACATGATAACCTTGCTGCGAGTAACTCGGCTGGCAAACTCGAGAATCCTGAGAAGTTTCTCCTCATATGTCAAATCACTATCCAACTGAATTGATTCCAGGGGCACTGTGTCTCTCAGAGGAACATCAGCCATCTCTGCATGGCACTTCCTCAACTGGGAAACGTGAAACACATCATGAACTCCTGACAGTCCTTCGGGTAACTCCAACTTGTAGGCAACCTCTCCCATGCGTTCCAAAACTCGGTATGGTCCTACAAATCTCGGGGCTAACTTTCCCTTAACTCCAAAACGTTTAACTCCTCGCAGTGGTGACACACAGAGATATGCTCTGTCTCCGATTTCATAGACTACCTCCTTGCATTTTGAGTCTGCATGGCTCTTCTGTCTGGAATTAGCTACCTTCAGTCTATCTCGAATCAGCTAAACCTTCTCTTCCGACTCTTTAATCAAATCCGGTCCAAACAACTGACGGTCTCCAACTTCATCCCACATCAACGGTGTTCGGCATCTTCTTCCATACAAGGCTTCGAACGGTGCCATCTTCAAACTGGCCTGGTAGCTATTCTTGTACAAGAATTCCGCGTAGGGCAAGTTTTCACCCCAACTAGATCCATAATCTAGCGCACAAGCTCTCAACATGTCCTCCAGAATCTGATTGACTCTCTCAATCTGTCCATCTGTCTGCGGATGGAAGGCTGTACTGAACTCTATCCTGGTACCCAAAGTCTGGTGCAGCTGGTGCCAAAACTTTGAAGTAAACTATGTTCCTCTATCTGATACGATGGTCCTCGGACCTCCGTGCAGACATATGATCCTGGTTATATATATCTTGGCCAACTTTGCACTTGTATAGGTGGTCTTCACAGGGATAAAGTGAGCTACTTTGTTCAGACGATCTACTACTACCCAGATAGAATCATATCCTGATCGGGTCCTGGGTAATCCGGTGATGAAATCCATGCCAAGCTTGTCCCACTTCCATTCGGGTATCGGCATAGGCTGCAGTAATCCTGCTGGCTTCTGATGTTCGGCCTTCACTCCCTGAGATACATCACATATGGCTACATACTCGGCAATATCCTTCTTCATACCAGTCCACCAGAAATGATCCTTCAAATCCAAATACATCTTGGTGTTTCCGGGGTGTATCGAGTATGGCGAGTCATGAGCTTCCTGAAGTATTAACTTCCTGATCTCTGCATTATTGGGCACATATACACGGTCCTCAAACCACAAGGTGTCGTGCTCATCCTCACGAAAACCTTTGGCTTTTCCTTCACTCATCTTCTCTTTTACCTCGGCAATTTCTTTGTCATCCTTCTGAGCTTCTCGAATCTTTCCCAATAACGTTGATTGAACCTCCAATGCTGCAAAAAACCTCTAGGGACGATCTCCAAACGAAGCTCCCTGAGATCTTCTGCTAACTCCTTTGGCAATCCTCCGCTAACAAGGGTATTGACATAACTCTTCCGGCTCAAAGCATCTGCTACGACATTGGCCTTTCCTGGATGATAGTGCAACTTCATATCCTAATCCTTTATGAGCTCCAACCATCTCCTATGCCTGAGGTTCAGCTCCTTCTGAGTAAAAATGTACTTCAAACTCTTGTGATCCGTGTACACATCACAACGGTTTCCAATAAGATAATGTCTCCAGGTCTTGAGCGCATGCACTACAGCTGCTAACTCCAAATCATGTGTGGCATAATTCAACTCAAGCGGTCGAAGTTGACGCGAGGCATACGAAACAACTCTTCCGTCTTGCATAAGTACTCCTCCAAGTCCTAAGCGAGAGGCGTCGCAATACACTTGGAAATCCTCGCGTATATCCGGCAGAATCCGCACTGGAGCTGTAGTCAAACGTTTCTTCAACTCCTGGAAACTTGCTTCACATTCTTCAGTCCAACGGAACTTGGTATCCTTCTTCAACAATGCCGTCATGGGCTTCGCAATCTTGGAAAAATTCTCAATGAATCTCCGATAGTATCCCGCGAGTCCAAGAAAACTACGGATCTCTCCAACTGATGTGGGTGCCAACCACTCAGTGACTTACTGGACCTTGGTAGGATCCACTGCTATACCTTCTCCTGATATAACATGTCCAAGAAATCCAACTTCCTTCAACCAAAACTCACATTTGCTAAACTTGGCATATAATTGATGTTCCCTGAGCTTCTCGGGAACTAAGCGTAAATGTTCCTTGTGTTCCTCTTCATTCATCGAGTATACCAAGATATCATCAATGAACACCACTACAAACTTATCCAAGAACTCCATGAATACCTTGTTCATCATGCTCATAAAATAGGCAGGCGCGTTAGTCAATCCAAAAGACATAACCGTATACTCATATAGCCGATACCTTGTGGTGAAAGCTGTCTTAGGTATATCCTTTTCTCGAATCTTCAGCTGGTGATATCCTGATCACAGATCGATCTTCAAAAATACTTTAGCTCCTTGCAGCTGGTCAAACAAATCATTGATCATTGGCAGTGGGTACTTGTTCTTGATCGTCACTTCGTTCAACGCACGATAATCAACAACCATCCTTAACGATCCATCCTTCTTCTCAACCAAGAGCACTGGGGCTCCCCATTGTGATGAACTTCGTCGGATGTAACCTTTCTCCAATAACTCCTTAATCTGCTTCTTAATTTCCTCCAGATCATTTGCGGGCATCCGGTATGGTCTCTTCGATATCGGTCCGGTGTCGATGATGATGTAGTCTTCAGAACAAATCTCCTTGGGTTCGTCTTCTTCTCCTCCTGGCACGGGGTCTCCCATAAAAACTCCTAGCTTCCTTGTCAGGTCATCATTCTTCTCCACGAGTATCGTCATTTCCTCCTCATATCCATCGCGTGTAGACTTGAGTTCCTCTTCTAGCTCTGTGATCCTGGTCACCGCCTTCTTCAAATCTATCATGCCTGCGCACATCTGGTTTGGCGTCGATTGTGTTGGTTTAACTCCTGGATGAAAGCTGCAATGGACCTGTCCTTCCTTGTGGTGATCATCTCCCATTGCTCGTCTCGGCGCCCACATATCTGGTAGATGGTGTCCTTAACATCCTTGTGATAAACTTCGCCGATGCGTCCCATGGCGATGTGGGCTGCCATGCTCTTACCTAAACTCCAGGTTGGGGCATCAAAGTAAAACTCTATGGGCTCAGTGACTGGCGTGAATGTCCTTCCTGGAACTTGAACTCGGATCATCCAACGCTCCTCTTCTGGTAAAGTGGCGGTGTAGGTTCCGGTGAAGCTTGGTATTCCGATGTTCAGGTACCTAGTGACTTCCTTCAAGTGTCTCCCAAAAGGTGTGTCTTCATCCGGTTGTGCAAACTTGTTCCTTAAGTCCACCTATGGCTTATCTTAGTGGTCGTGTCTTACATTCAGAGTGTGCTCTGATACCATCTTGTAGCGATCCGACCTCAGACGGTCAAATCTCTGTGTTTAGTGTCATCCCTGGATCGGTAATACTGACACACACAGTACTCGAAGGATTTATAACAGAGTAGCAATCACACACTTATTAAATCAAATGTCTCAAAAGAGAACTTATTACAATAAATATGGCTTAAGGCCATCTAAATGAGATAACAGCGGAAGGCTTGGAAGATAAAGTGAGTCCATCAACTCCAACGGCATAACTGAGTGCATGACAAACGACCTATGGCACCTTACTCGTCGTCTGAAAAGTATGCAACATGATATGTTGCAGCCCTAAACGGGTCAGCACATGGAATATGCTAGCAATATAACACAGTAGAGCAATGAACAGATAAATGCTATCACTACATTCATATATGGCTGGTGGAGGCTCTATGGTTATATTGTTTTTGCGAAAGCCAATTTTTTCCTACAATAAAGGAATAGATTTTATTTAACTATCATGGTGGTTGAAACATCATTGAGAAGGTTCCTCCAACTCAATCCCAATTAAAGTAGTCATTATCATCCCAACAAATTAATTTAGAGTGATGAGATCAAATCAATAATTCAAGTACCAGATACTCAAGATGTCCATAACCGGGGACACGGCTAACCATGATTAGTTTATACACTCTGCTGAGGTTTGCGCACTTTTCCCCACAAGACTCGATCTCCTCCGTTTGATTTCCCGCACTACATGGTGTTTTAGAAATGGATGACTGAGACAAAGTCTTTCAGAAGCATTAACTCTTTACTCTGGGTAGACAGTTACACCTACTTTCCCTCTACATCTGCTAGCCTACCACTGAAAGAGGTCACGCAACATACTCAACTATGCTAGAGCCCATAATGGCTTGTGGCTGCACACAGAAGTTTCTACCATGAATAATCTTATGATCCCTTTGAGCCTGGGTGGCGGACCGTAGGATGATCACACGGGTACTCCGGGATATCCTAGGACAACACTGGATTCTCCAGGTGCCCACAAGCAATCCACCAGAGTTTTATTAAAGTTGCCACCTTAAGTTGAACCATTAATTAACAACTCACATCTGTCATGGATACACTCAAACCCAATCCACGTCTACGAGCATAGCATGGCAATATAAGCATAACGTAGAAGTAACTCCCATGGGTTTGATAATAAACAGGGCAATAGGTTCTACCTCATCATCTACTTCCCAAACCCGCATGTTAAGAGATCCTACTCATGCAATGTGTGAGGGTTGAACTAATGCATAAAAACTGGGTAATAAAGAAGTATCATCAATGTGTTACTTGCCTTGTTGACGTTCCGCAAAACCTAGTGACTCGTAGTAGCACGCTTCGCACTCCGGGAATTCTATCGCAAACAAACATTAGACAACATCAGCACTCAAGCAAAGATGCACGGGTAAAACTCAAATAAGAAGATCTAACCAGAAAGTTCAACTGAAGAACTCCGGTTTGCAAAAAGAATCAAATCAAACGGAGCAACGAAACTCAAACTACGAAAGAAACAAGATCCGTTTACTAATCTGGACTAAAGTCAAATTTTACAGTACCAAAATCTTGTTCAAGTTGGTTAAACGGAAAGAGGACTTCGAGACGAAGAGCTAGGCGCTTGTTTCACCTGATTTGGATAAATGAGCGAAAAGATAAACTAAAACAAAAATTGGGCAGAAATCGCGATCGGAAATAATCGCGGAAAACTCATTTAAAAAGAAAGCTGACGAACAGGCTAACGAACGAACGTTCGCTGTCTGCGGCTAACGGATGAACAGCGTTCGTTAAAACGAACGTACGGACGAACGCCGGCTAAATATCCGAACCGAGAAAAACCGAACGAACCGATCTAATTAAAAAAACTATATCTAGGCTTTCTAAAAAAACGAACGGTTAACCGGAAAAAAACGACAAACGGCGGTGGCGGTGTCGGCTACCTCCGGCGAGGCTCCGGCGGCGGCGGCTGGCGGCGCGGCGGACGGCGGCGGCTCCGGAGGCAGTGCGAGCGGTGGCGGCGGCGGGCTGGCGGCACACAGATCGAGGCGGCGCGAGCGGCAGCGGTGGCGGGCTGGCGGCACACGGATCGAGGCGGCGGCGCGGACTAGGGTTTGGGGTGGCGGGGCAGCTGGTGGCTTGGTGGGCTGGGGCCTCGCGGCGGCCGGCTTATAAAGCCTGCCACCGGCGGGAGTCCGGGTCGGTTACGGCCCGTTAGGTCGGTGCAACTTTTTTTTTAAACCTGACGCGGAAAAACAGATAAAAGAAATACTAAAGCGAGTCCAAAAATCCTGAAATTAATTTTCACGGTCCTGTAATAATATTGCGGACAAATTGAACATTTATTTGGGCCTCTAATGCAATTTTTAAAAACGCATACTTTCCTAATTCAAATAAAATAGCAATAAAAGTCCAAAAAAAATTATTTATTTGATTTTAATATTTTTCCTCCAATATTCCCTTTATTGTGGAGAAGTCATATTATCTCCTCTCTTATATTTTAATATGAAATATTTTTGGAGAGAAAAATAATTAAAACCAAAGTGATCCTTGTTTCGATATTTGATCAAATTCAAATATGAAAAACGTGAAATCCCCAACTCTCTCTGTGGGTCCTTGAGTTGCTTAGAATTTCGACGATCGCAAAGCAACAATGCAGTAAAAATATGATATGCATGAATGACCTATGTATAACATTCCAAATTGAAATTTTAGGATGTTACAGGGGGCTTCCAGGTGGCCCACGAGGCAGGGGGCGCGCTCTCCACCCTCGTGGATAGTGGGTGGCCCCCTCTGGTGCTTTCTTCGCCCAATATTTTTATTATATTCCAAAACTGACTTCCATGGAGTTTCAGGACTTTTGGAGTTGTGCAGAATAGGTCTCTAATATTTGCTCCTTTTCCAGCCCAGAATTCCAGCTCCCGGCATTCTCCCTCTTCATGTAAACCTTGTAAAATTAGAGAGAATAGGCATAAGTATTGTGACATAATGTGTAATAACAGCCCATAATGCAATAAATATCATTATAAAAGCATGATGCAAAATGGACGTATCAACTCCCCCAAGCTTAGACCTCGCTTGTCCTCAAGCGGAAGCCGATATCAAAAAATATGTCCACATGTTTAGAGATAGATGTGTCGATAAAATAAAATACGGACTTGAGGGCATCATGATCATTCTAAGAATAGCAACATATATATTGTCATATGATTTCTTATCAATCTATTCACAATGTAAAGTATGAATCAGAAACTTCCTTGAAAAACTAGCAAACTATAATCTCAGTCATTGAAGCAATTGCAATTTATCAGAACATCGGAAAGAGTAAATATAAGAGCTTTTAAGCAAGTCCACATACTCAACTATCATTTAGTCTTTCACAATTGCTAACACTCACGCAATACTTATGGGTATGAAGTTTTAATCGGACACAGAGAAAGATAGGGGCTTATAGTTTTGCCTCCCAACCTTTTACCTCAAGGGTAACGTCAACAATAATGCTTTATGAAAACCCACATCCAATTGGATATATATATATATTAGGATATTTCCAACACATAGTGCTTGCCAAAGGATAAAGTTTAAAAAGGAAAGGTGAAGATCACCATGACTCTTGTATAAGGTATAATACAAAAATGAAAGATAGGCCCTTCGCAGAGGGAAGCAGAGGTTGTCATGTGCTTTTATGGTTTGATGCACAAAATCTTGATGCAAAAGAACGTCACATTATATTGCCACTTGTGATAGGGACCTTTATTATGCAGTTCGTCGCTTTTATTTCTTCCATATAACAAGCTCGTATAAAGCTTATTTTCTCCACACTAATAGATCATACATATTTAGAGAGCAATTTTTATTGCTTGTAGCAATCACAACTTACTTGAAGGATCTTACTCAATCCATAGGTAGATATGGTGGACTCTCATGGAAAGACTGGGTTTAAGTATGTTTGGAAGCACAAGTAGTATCTCTACTTGGTGCAAAGAATTTGGCTAGCATGAGGGGGAAAGGCAAGCTCAACATGTTGGATGATTCATGACAATATAATTTATTTCGGATATAAGAAAACATAACACATTACATTGTCTTCTTTGTCCAAAATCAACTTATTAGCATGTCATATTTAATGAGTGCTCACAATCATAAAAGATGTCCAAGATAGTATATTTATATGTGAAAACCTCTCTTTATTACTTACTATTAATTGCAACGATGACCAAAACTATGTTTGTCAGCTCTCAACAACTTTTATTCATCACACTCTTTATATGTGAAGTCATTACTCTCCATAAGATCAATATGATCTCTTTATTTCTTTTTATTCTTTCTTTTTCTTTTATGGCAAGATAACCAAGCCCTCAACTCAAGACTAATCTTTATTATATATAGCTCACGGACTCGATTACATAGATAAGGATCAACACAAAAACTAAAAGCTAGATCATACTAAACTTTATTCTACTAGATCAAGATATAACCAAAAGGATCGAACCAAGAAGAATGGTAAAGATAGAAGTGTGATGGTGATACGATACCGGGGCACCTCCCCCAAGCTTGGCAGTTGCAAAGGGGGGTGCCCATACCGATACTCAGTTCTCCATTGGTGGTGAAGAAGATGGTGGCGGTGATGCCAATTGTGCCTTCAACTTTTACATATTGTAGTTGAGGAGACCGATTTCCTCCTTTAAATCATCAACCTCCAAGTCCAGCTTCAAGATCTTGTCACATAAATCTCCTTTGTTTTCTGCCGAAAACAATAAGGAATAGATCGGTTATTAGACCTGTTAGCCCTCTTAGGGAGACTAGACTTCTTGAACTTCACGTGTATATCCCAAGGTTGAGGTAGAGGAACATCCTCCTCCTCCTCACTAGAATCATCGATCCTCATCAAGTGAGCATCCTCCTCATCATCTGTAGTTCGACCATAAGGAGATAGGTCCCTGTAGGTCTTTGGGTCAGCAATGAGATGTGAGACATAGCTCTCTCCGTCGGAGTCTTGAGACGACATCTTGCACTAAATCTGCTGTAGAAACAACTCGAAACAAAAATAGAGGATTGTGTCGTGGTACGATGGTCAAAACCTTCGGGAGATTATATAATGAATTTTTTCTGACAAAAAGAAGTATCAAGCAAGAAAACGGAGTCCAGAGGGCACACGAGGTGCCCACGAGGCAGGGGGCGCGCCCAGGGGGTAGGGCGCGCCCTCCACCCTCGTGGATGGCTCGTGTCCCTTTTGGACAACTTCTTATTTTCCTATTTTCTTAAATATTCCAAAACACAGAAAAAATGCTATTAGAACTGTTTTGGAGTCGGTTTACTTACCGTATCATGTACCTATTCCTTTTCGGAGTCTGAAACATTCTGGAAAGTGTCCCTTATGTACTCCTCCGGGGTTACGGTGTCAATAACATTGGTTTCAACATTTATGGGATTACCTGAGATATAATGTTTGATTCTTTGACCGTTCACCACCTTCGGATTTGTGCCTTCGAAGTTATTGATTTTTATGGCACCGAAACGATAGACCTCCTCCATAACGTAAGGACCTTCCCATTTAGAGAGGAGTTTTCCTGCAAAAAATCTTAAACGAGAGTTGTATAACAGGACATAATCACCTACATTAAACTCACGCTTTTGTATCCTTTTGTCATGCCATCTTTTAACTTTTCTTTAAACAGTTTGGCATTCTCATAGGCCTGGGTTCTCCACTCATCAAGTGAGCTAATGTCAAATAGTCTCTTCTCATCGGCAAGTTTGAAATCATAATTGAGGTCTTTAATGGCCCAATATGCCTTATGTTCTAGTTCGAGAGGTAAGTGACATGCTTTTCCATAACCATTTTATACGGAGACATACCCATAGGATTTTTATATGCAGTTCTATAGGCCCATAATGCATCATCAAGTTTATTGGACCAATTCTTTCTAGATCTATTAACACTATTTTGCAAAATTAATTTAATCTCCCTATTACTCAGTTCTACTTGACCACTAGACTGTGGGTGGTATGGAGATGCAACTCTATGATTAACATCATACTTAGCAAGCATTTTACGAAAAGCACCATGAATAAAATGTGAACCACCATCAGTCATTAAGTATCTAGGGACTCCAAACCCTGGAAAAATAACTTCTTTAAGCATCTTAATGGAGGTGTTATGATCAGCACTACTAGTTGGAATAGCTTCTACCCACTTAGTAACATAATCAACAACAACTAAAATATGTGTATACCCGTTAGAGGAAGGAAACGGTCCCATATAATCAAAGCCCCAAACATCAAATGGTTCAATAACAAGTGAATAGTTCATAGGCATTTCTTGACGTCTACTAATATTACCAACTCTTTGACATTCATCACAAGACAAGACAAACTTACGGGCATCTTTGAAAAGAGTAGGCCAATAAGAACCGGATTGCAATACCTTATTTGCAGTTCTATCTCCAGCGTGGTGTCCTCCATAAGCCTCGGAGTGACACTTACGTAGGATCTGTTCCTGTTCATGCTCAGGTACACAACTTCTAATAACACCATCTACTCCTTCTTTATAAAGGTGTGGGTCATCCCAGAAGTAATGTCTTAAATCATAGAAAAACTTTTTCTTTTGCTGATATGTGAAACTAGGTGGTATAAATTTAGCAACTATGTAATTAGCATAATCAACATACCATGGAGCAGTACGAGAAGCATTTATGATAGCTAATTGTTCATCAGGAAAGCTATCATCAATAGGTAGTGGGTCATCAAGAACATTCTCTAACCTAGATAAGTTGTCTGCAACAGGGTTCTCAGCTCCCTTTCTATCAATAATATGCAAATCAAATTCTTGTAGCAAGAGAACCCATCTAATAAGTCTAGGTTTAGCATCTTTCTTTTCCATAAGATATTTAATAGCAGCATGATCAGTGTGAAGAGTTACTTTAGAATCAACAATATAAGGTCTGAACTTATCACAAGCAAATACAACTGCTAAAAATTCCTTTTCAATAGTAGCATAATTTCTCAGGGCACTGTCTACAGTATTACTAGCATATTGGATAACATTTAATTTCTTATCAACTCTTTGTCCTAGAACAGCACCTACAGCATAATCACTAGCATCACACATAATTTCAAAGGGTAAATTCCAATCAGGTGGCTGAACAATAGGTGCAGAAATCAAGGCTTTCTTCAGTATTTCAAATGCTTCTACACAATCATCATCAAAGACAACAGGAACATCTTTTTGTAAGAGATTAGTTAGAGGCCTAGAAATTTTTGAGAAGTCTTTAATGAACCTCCTATAGAAACCGGCATGACCAAGGAAACTTCTTATACCTTTGATGTCCTTAGGACACGGCATCTTTTCAATAGCATCAACTTTAGCTTTATCAACTTCAATACCTCTTTCAGAAATTTTATGCCCCAAGACAATACCTTCATTAACCATAAAGTGGCACTTCTCCCAATTCAAGACATGATTAGTTTCTTCACATCTCTGCAAAACTCGATCAAGGTTGCTTAAGCAATCATGAAAAGAAGTTCCATACACGGAGAAATCATCCATGAAAACTCAACAATCTTTTCACAAAAGTCAGAGAATATAGCAGTCATACATCTTTGAAAGGTAGCAGGTGCATTACATAAACCAAACGGCATACGTCTATAAGCAAAGGTACCGAAAGGGCAAGTAAAAGTGGTATTTTCCTGATCCTCTTTCAACACAGGTATTTGAGAGAAACCAGAATAATCGTCTAGAAAGCAAAAATGTGTATGTTTGAATAATCTTTGTAGCATTTGGTCAATAAAAGGTAAAGGGTAATGATCCTTTTTAGTAGCATTATTTAATTTGCGGAAGTTAATTACCATTCTATAACCTATAACAATTCTTTGTGAGATTAATTCATCTTTATCATTAGGAACAACAGTAATACCTCCCTTCTTAGGGACACAATGGACAGGACTTACCCACTAACTATCACAACAGGATAAATTATACCTGCCTCCAGAAGCTTTAGTATTTCTTTTCTTACCACTTCTTTCATCTTAGGTTTTAACCGTCGTTGGTGATCAACAACCGGTTTAGCATCTTTCTCCAATTTTATTTTGTGCTAGCATAGAGTGGGACTAATGCCCTTAAGATCATCAAGAGTATATCTAGTAGCAGCACGGTGCTTCTTCAGAGTTTTCAATAATTTGTCTTCTTCCTACTCTAAAAGGTTAGCACTAATAATAACAGGATATATCTTCTTTTCATCAAGATAAGCATATTTAAGAGTATCAGGTAATGGTAGAAGCTCAAACACGGGATCACCCTTGGGTGGAGGAGGATCCCCTAGAATTTCAACAGGCAAGTTGTGTTTAAAAATAGGTCCTTGTTTAAAGAATACTTCATCTATTTCCCTTCTTTCATTCATAAACATATCATTTTCATGGTCTAGCAAATATTGTTCTAAAGGATCATCAGGAGGCACGGCAATAGAAGAAAGACCAATAATTTCATCTTTACTAGGCAATTCTTTAGCATGGGGTTGTCTACAAAATTTAGCAAAATTAAAATCATGAGACATATCCCCTAAACCAACTGTAACGATATCCTTTTCGTAGTCTATCCTAGCATTAATAGTATTCAAGATGGGTCTACCAAATATAATGGGACAAAATTCATCTTGTGGGGAACCAAGAACAAGAAAATCAGTAGGATCTTTAACTTTCCCACACAAGACTTCAACATCTCTAACAATTCCAACTGGTGAAATAGTATCTGTATTGGCAAGCTTAATTGTACCATCAATATCTTCTATCTCAGCAGGTGCAATATCATGCATAATTTCTTCGTATAAGGAATGAGGTATTGCACTCGCACTAGCACCCATATCACATAAGCCATGATAGCAATGATATCCTATTTTAACAGAAACAACAGGCATGCCTACAACAGGTCTATGTTTATTTTTAGTATCGGGTCTAGCAATTCTAGCAGCTTCATTACAGAAGTAAATAACATGCCCATCAATATTATCGACCAAGAGATCTTTAACCATAGCAATACTAGGTTCAAATTTAATTTGCTCAGGGGGTGTAGGTGTTCTAGCATTACTCTTATGAACCACTGTTGAAGCTTTAGCATGATCCTTTATTCTAGCAGGGAAAGGTGGTTTCTCAATATAAGCGGTAGGAACAATAGGATCAACATTATAAGTGATAGTCTTTTCTTCAAATTTAATAGGTTCAACTAATTTTACTTCAATGGGAGGATGATATTTAAACCACTTCTCCTTAGGGAGATCAACATGAGTAGCAAATGATTCACAGAAAGAAGCTACTATCTCAGAGTCAAGTCCATATTTAGTGCTAAATTCACGAAAAGCATCGGTATCCATAAACGATTTAACACAATCAAACTTAGGTGTTATACCTGACTCCTTACCTTCGTCGAGTTCCCAATCTTCATAGTTGCGTTTAATTCTTTCCAATAAATCCCATTTGAATTCAATAGTCTTCATCATAAAAGAGCCAGTGCAAGAAGTATCGAGCATGGAGCGCTTATTGAGAGAAAGCCGAGCATAAATTTTTTGAATAATAATTTCTCTTGAGAGCTCATGATTGGGGCATGAATATTACATTGACTTAAGCCTCCCCCAAGCTTGAGCGATACTTTCTCCTTCGCGAGGCCAAAAATTATATATATAATTACGATCACGATGAACCAGATGCATAGGATAAAACTTCTGATGAAATTCCAATTTCAATCGGTTGTAGTTCCATGATCCAATATCATCACATAGCCTAAACCATGTCAATGCCTTTGCCTTCAAATATAAAGGGAAGACCTTCTTCTTGATAACATCCTCGGGCATACCTGCAAGCTTAAATAATCCACAAACTTCATCCACATAGATTAGGTGCATATCGGGATGTAATGTTCCATCTCCTTTAAAAATGATTAGCTAGCAGTTTCTCTATCATACCCGAAGGAATTTCAAAGTAAACATTTCAGTAAGTTCAGTAGGTTGAGGAGCAACTCTTTGCTCTACTGGTTGGGGTGAAGATACCTCAAACAAGCCCCTCAAAGCATTATTTTCCATAGTAACAAGTGATAGTAAATTTCAGCACACTATATAAATTTTTCCTTACCAAATTCCACCTACCAAAGGCGCTTCACTGCCCGGCAACGGCGCCAGAAAAGAGTCTTGATGACCCACAAGTATAGGGGATCTACCGTAGTCCTTTCGATAAGTAAGAGTGTCGAACCCAACGAGGAGCAGAAGGAAATGACAAGCAGTTTTGAGTAAGGTATTCTCTGCAAGCACTGAAATTATCGGTAAGAGATAGTTTTATGATAAGCTAATTTGTAACGGGTAACAAGTAACAAAAGTAAACAAGGTGCAGCAAGGTGGCCCAATCCTTTTTTTAGCAAAGGACAAGCCTGGACAAACTCTTATATAAAGGAAAGCGCTCCCGAGGACACATGGGAATTATCGTCAAGCTAGTTTTCATCATGCTCATATGATTCGCGTTCGTTACTTTGATAATTTGATATGTGGGTGGACCGACGCTTGGGTACTGCCCTTCCTTGGACAAGCATCCCACTTATGATTAACCCCCCTCGCAAGCATCTGCAACTACGAAAGAAGAATTAAGGTAAACCTAACCATAGCATGAAACATATGGATCCAAATCAGCCCCTTACGAAGCAACGCATAACCTAGGGTTTAAGCTTCTGTCACTCTAGCAACCCATCATCTACTTATTACTTCCCAATGCCTTCCCCTAGGCCCAAACAATGGTGAAGTGTCATGTAGTCGACGTTCACATAACACCACTAGAGGAAAGACAACATACATCTCATCAAAATATCGAACGAATACCAAATTGACATGACTACTTATAACAAGACTTCCCATGTCCTCAGGAACAAATGTAAATACTCACAAATCATATTCATGTTCATAATCAGAGGGGTATTAATGTGCATAAAGGATCTGAACATACAATCTTCCACCGAATAAACAAACTAGCATCAACTACAAGGAGTAATCAACACTACTAGCAACCCACAGGTACCAATATGAGGTTTTGAGACAAAGATTGGATACAAGAGATGAACTAGGGTTTGACAGGAGATGGTGCTGATGAAGATGTTGATGGGGATTGACCCCCTCCCGATGAGAGCATCGACGGTGATGACGATGGTGACGATTTCCCCCTCCCGGAGGGATGTTTCCCTAGCAGAACAGCTCCGCCGGAGCCCCAGATTGGTTTCGCTAGGTTCCACCTCGAGACGGCGACGCTTCATCCCGAAAGCTTCCTTCTTATTTATTTTTCAGGGCAAAAGACACCTTATATCAGAAGATGGGCATCGGGGGGCTTCCAGGTGGCCCACGAGGTAGGGGGCACGCCCAAGGGGGTAGGGCGCGCCCTCCACCCTCGTGGACAGTGGGTGGCCCCCCTCTGGTGCTTTCTTCGCCCAATATTTTTAATATATTCCAAAACTGACTTTCGTGGAGTTTCAGGACTTTTTGAGTTGTGTAGAATAGGTCTCTAATATTTGCTCCTTTTCCAGCCCAGAATTCCAGCTGCCGGCATTCTCCCTCTTCATGTAAACCTTGTAAAATAAGAGAGAGAAAGGCATAAGTATTGTGGCATAATGTGTAATAACAGCCCATAATGCAATAAATATCAATATAAAAGCATGATGCAAAATGGACGTATCACCGTCCTTGGAGTTCACCGCGCCGCCTGCAAGCAACACGGCCTCGTCCTTGGACGTGTTTACATGTGGGTTGTTGTTCTCATTGCGGAGGACGCCGATAGCCTGGCTATTATCCCAAGAACTTCACAGAGGCTGCTCGTGGTCTCCGCCTCCTCTGTCGTCGCCCGTTTGCATGGGTGTCGGCAACCTAGACATGGACGGACCCACCATCGTGGCATCCTTCTTCTTGGGAGCCATGGCGATGAAGATGATGAAGAAGCTGACGCGCTAACTGCTAGTTCAGGTTCACGCAAGCGATCCTCCTGCGTGGCGCCCCAAAGATGTCAGGCGTACGATGATCTATGGGACCAGCAAAGGCCCCTTTGCAGTTCAATTGGGTGATCGGCAAGTACAAATAGCAGAACTAGCAAGAACGAATGAAGTTTACGCACGTTCGGGCCGCTGTGAAGCATAAAACTCTAGTCCTACTTTGGTGTATTGGATGTATGAGCACAACTACCAGGGAGCGCAATTCTGGCAAGGTTGCAGGGACGTGCAACTGCGCGCGTATTTGTGCTAAGTGTCAACCTTTGTAACGGTAGCCATGGGCCTCCTTTTATAGGGAAAGGGGTCACCGAAGTGGCAAAATGGAAATTACAAGAGGTGAATAGTGGCTACAGTGTCAAATAACTAACTCTAGCATGTTAGGACAAATGCATTAATTGCGACGTGAGATGTCATGTTGATGAAGCCCTGTAACGACCAGAGACCGACGCTCCAGATGCCTTCCATTTATTTTTATTGTTGTCGTGTGTTTTATCTGTTTGTTGCATTTCATTATGACATCATGAGCATTGCATCCACATGTTTTCATAAAACTTGCATCCGCTCGTAGTTGCCGCTTCTTCCTTGTCTCTGTTGACCTTCTCTCAAATCAACCGGACCACTCTGATAGAGGCAAAGGTGTCCCGTCTTTCGATGAGATGGTGGCTATCATTTTGGAGGAAGTCGACTTTGACGATCCGACTACGAACGTGCGAGGACGTCGCGCCTTAGAAATCGCTAAACCAACTCCGAGAGGTTATTGACCACGCCGGAGCATGATCAACCTGACCATGAAGGTCTGTTTCCTGCAGGCAAACGAAGAACAAGCAAGAAACTAAGATTGCAATCTGGATATTGCGAATATAAGAGGAAAGCTTTATTGATCAAGGTGGGGTTCTTTGACGCCTTTGTCTGGTCGTTGAACACAAACGAAGTGCGTGAAGTTGCAGCTATGGCGAACTTTAATCTAAACAAAACCCAAAATCTAAACGACGCCCTAAGGGCTGTATATATGGAGGAAGAGGGGGGAATTTCGTGGCCCTTGGAGGAGGGGTCCGAAACCAACCCTAACACTTGTTTCCCCACACATACGGACTCTAAAAATATCCTATACTTATGTATTTCGAAATTACATGGGCCTGGCCCAATAATAAGGTGACACAGCACCTAGAATAGCCTCTGGACGAAATTAATGAAGTGGCATCTTGTATATTTCATCCAAGGCTTCAGGCACTCATTATGGCGGCTTCAAAGTCCTGAAATCATCACTTGTAACTCCATTCTTGTTCCCCTTGCGCATGCCATCATCTCCATCGTTGGTCTTCCTCCAGTGTTCATCCCTCTTATCCATGTCAGGCCCTTCATTTGTAAGCAAGAAAAATGTATCCAATTTAGGCAGCATCATATTCTCATGAACACTAGAATCATTACCAAGAAACGAAAGTACCTGGTAATTTAATTGGCATGCGGGAGCTCTAATAATTGATCTTGTATATGTATCAGTAGGGGCTGTGGGTGTAACTTTGTTAGCGACGTCCTCATCATCCTCCCCTTCTTGAATTGAAGTCGTCCTCGACGGAAACTCATCTTCCTCACCCAAGTAAGGCTTCAAATCTGCAATGCTAAAAGTGGGGCTAACCCCAAAATCTACAGGCAACCCAAGTTTATATGCATTATCATTTATTTTCACTAACACCTTGAAAGGACCATCAGCACGTGGCATTATCTTTGATTTGTGCAAATTAGGAAACCTATCCTTATGCAAATGTAACCAAACAAGATCTCCAGGTGCAAAGACAACATGTTTTCTACCCTTATCTCCAGCAAGTTTATATTTAGCATTCATACGCTCAATGTTTTCCTTATTTAACTCATGCATTTTTAAGATCAAATTAGCACGTTGTTTAGCATCAAAACTAACCTTCTCCGAAGATGGAAGAGGCAACAAATCAATAGGTGCACGAGGTAGAAAACCATACACAATTTCAAAAGGGCACATCTTAGTAGTAGAATGCAATGAACAATTATAAGCATATTCCACATTTTCTTATTATTCTTCAAAACAACCCTAAGCATAGTAGACAATGTTCTATTGACTACTTCAGTTTGTCCATCAGTTTGGGGGTGACAAGTAGTACTAAAAAGCAGTTTAGTCCCCAACTTAGCCCATAAGCATCTCCATAAGTGGCTAAGAAATTTAGTATCACGATCTGAAACAATAGTCTTTGGCACACCATGCAAGCGAATAATTTCACGAAAGAACAAATCAGCAACATTAACAGCATCATCGCTTTTATGACATGGTATAAGGCGTGCCATTTTCGAGAACCTATCCACGACAACAAATATGCTATCCCTCCCCTTCTTTGTTCGAGGTAAACCTAAAACAAAGTCCATAGATATATCCTCCCAAGGAACACTAGGTACAGGCAAAGGCATATATAAACCATGAGGATTGAGTCGTGACTTAGCTTTTTGACATGTAGTGCAGTGAGTAACAAAGCGCTCAACATCCCGTCCCATCTTTGGCCAAAAGAAATGTGTAGCAAGTATATCCTCCGTCTTCTTCACGCCAAAGTGTCCCATTAGTCCTCCTCCATGCGCCTCCTGCAACAAAAAAAGATGAACGGAGCTAGCTGCAATGCATAGCTTGTTAGCACGAAACACAAATCCATCATTAACGATGAACTTGTTCCTTCTTCTACCTTCTTTACAATTCTGCAATACATCTTTAAATTCAGCACCATGCACATATTGATCTTTGATGGTCTCCAAACCAAATATTTTAAAGTCAAGTTGTGAAAGCATAGTATAACGACAAGACAATGCATCAGCAATAACATTTTCTTTACCCTTCTTGTGTTTAATGACATAAGGGAAAGTCTCAATGAATTCAACCCATTTTGCATGTCTACGGTTCAGTTTTGCTTGACTTTTAATGTGTTTCAAAGATTCATGATCAGAATGTATAACAAATTCTTTGGGCCATAAATAATGTTGCCATGTTTCTAAAGTCCGAACAAGAGCATATAATTCTTTATCATGAGTAGAATAGTTCAGACTAGGCCCACTCAATTTTTTAGAAAAGTATGCAATAGGTTTGCCATCTTGTAATAACACACCTCCTAATCCAATTCCACTAGTATCACATTCAAGCCCAAAAGTCTTATTAAAATCAGGAAGTTGGAGTAAAGGAGCATGTGTCAACTTATCTTTCAACACCGTGAAGGCTTCTTCCTGTGCGGTACCCCAAACAAAGGGCACATCCTTCTTTGTAAGCTCATTGAGAGGTGCAGCAATGGTGCTAAAATCTCTCACAAAGCGCCTATAGAAACCAGCGATTCCAAGAAAACTCCTGACTTGTGTGACCGTTTTGGGCTGCGGCCAACTCTCAATAGCTTCAATCTTGGCTTTATCAACTTCAATTCCCTGTGGAGTAACAACATAGCCAAGAAAAGACACTCGGTCTGTGCAAAAGCTGCACTTCCCAAGGTTACCAAACAAACGTGCATCACGTAGAGCAATAAAAACAACACGTAAATGTTCCAAATGTTCTTCCAAAGATTTGCTATAAATCAGTATATCATCAAAATTGACTACCACAAATCGTCCAATGAAAGCACGTAAAACTTCATTCATTAATCTCATGAAAGTACTAGGTGCATTAGTTAACCCAAAAGGCATGACTAACCACTCATATAAACAAAACTTAGTTTTAAATGCAGTTATCCATTCATCTCCCAATTTCATACGAATTTCATGGTATCCACTACGCAAATCAACTTTGGAGAAAATTGTAGAGCCACTCAATTCATCAAGCATATCATCTAGCCTAGGAATAGGATGAAGATAACGAATACTAATATTATTAATGCCTCTACAATCAACACACATACGCGATGTACCATCCTTTTTCGGCACTAGAATAATAGGAACAACACAAGGACTAAGGGATTCGCGAATATACCCTTTGTCGAGCAGCTCCTGGACTTGACACATAATCTCCTTCGTCTCCTCTGTATTGGTACGGTATGGTGCACGGTTGGGTAGCGAAGCACCGGGAATTAAGTCAATCTGATGCTCAATCCCTTGAATAGGTGGTAACCCCGGTGGCACGTCTTGTGGAAAGACGTCAGCGAACTCCTGCAAAATGTTAGTAACAGCAGGAGGCAAAGAGGAAGGTACGTCCTCGAATGAAAATAATGCCTCTTTGCACACAAAAGCATAGCAAACAGATTTGCTGAAATCTAGATCATCAATATCAGATTTGGTGGCAACTAACATGCACTTTTCAATTTAATTTCAAAAGCAACACTAGATGGTTTATTATCAGGCTTCATTTGTTGCTCAAAGTCTTTTGCCACAATCTGATTTTCACTCTTATTTTTCTCCTGTTTTGCTTTATTAGCTCTATTAATATCATCTTTC
Organism: Triticum aestivum; assembly: GCF_018294505.1. Classification (NCBI taxonomy): domain Eukaryota; kingdom Viridiplantae; phylum Streptophyta; class Magnoliopsida; order Poales; family Poaceae; genus Triticum; species Triticum aestivum. The sequence continues at coordinate 175,695,421 of NC_057805.1, read as the reverse complement.
AAAATGGAATCAGGAGACATAGGAAGTAAAGTGATATGTTTATCCTTATGAACAGGAGTATAGTGATTGTTTCTACCATGGTGTACATAATTTTTATCAAATTGCCATGGTCTACCAAGTAATACGGAACATGCTTGCATAGGTACCACATCACAATCAACATAATCAGCATATGTAGAGATACTAAAATGCACACGAACAGTACATGTTACCTTAACCTTGCCGCTGTTGTTGAACCATTGGATGTAGTAAGGATGTGGATGTGGTTGTGTGGTGAGAGATAGCTTCTCCACCATCTCCATGCTAGCCAAGTTGTTGCAGCTCCCTCCATCTATGATGACGCGAACAGAACGTTCCTTCACTACTCCCTTTTATGGAACAAATTATGCCTCTGATTTTGCTCAGCTTGTGTGACCTGCACACTCAAAACAAGTTGAGCAACTAAACATTCATACCTTTCAGTGTCTTCAGGAGCCATGTATTGCGTCCCATGATCAGAATCATCTCCACCATGTTCTTCACGTGTAATAAGAGCTAAAGCCTCCTCATCATAGTCACTAGCGGACTCATACCCACCATCCTCAGTAGCAATCATCACACACTGAGATTTGCATTCTCTCGTGTAATGACCTCGTCCCTTACAACGACAACAAATAATATCACTTGTGTGCCCTGTTGATGCCATGGAAGAAGAAGAACTCTGTGCAGCCCCAATAGGTGTGCTCTTGGCAGATAGTGGTGGTTGTGCCTGCGTCCTTGTATCATGGCTGGAGGTGGCAGCTGATGGAGGTGTCGGTGCAGTAGACTATGTGGAAGTAGAGGATGCACGCGGTGTCCATGATGAAGGTCGACCTGCAGAAAAGTTAATCCGCGCCAATGCCTGTCGATCCTGCACTTCACGTTCAGCTTTACAAGCACGATGGAATAAACGAGTGATATTATTATACTCCTTATATTCTAGAATGGTCTGAATCTCTCTATTTAATCCACCCATAAAACGTGCAAGCATAGCTTCATTCTCCTCAAAAATACCACACCTTACATGCCAGTTTGTAATTCCTGATAATATTCTTCTACAGAATTTTTTCCTTGTCTTAAGCGCTGCAGTGTTTGAAGCAATTCACGTTGATAATAAGGAGGAACCCAACGAGTATGCATACCAGTTTTCAAAGCAGCCCAAGTAGCTAGAATGGGATATAATCCACAATGTTCAGACCACCAAACACATGCAAAACTAGTGAAAGCACAAATAGCAGAAGGAACACGTCTCTCCTCAGGATATATTAAACATGTAAACCGTTGCTCAGTTTCTAACTCCCAAGTAAGATATATATCAGGAACATATCTACCCTCAAATGGTGGAATATTCAATTTTAGTTTAGGAAGATGGTCATGAGCTTGTACCTCAGGTGGTGGTGTAGCCCTACCGTTGCGATGACATGCATGAGGACGACCTAGTGGTGGTGGTGCTGGTGGTTGCACGTAGTTCTGATTTTGATCAACCTCATCCTCGTAATAGTCCTCCACCTCTGCAGTAGCAGTAGGAGCTACAGAAGCATCAACAGTAGGTACACCGGCACCAGAAGTTTGACCAGGCTCAAGGGGAACGCGCTGTGCTCGTCCCACTTGATTTGGAAGGCGATGTTGTTGTTGTTGTTGTTGTAGAGGTGCGACAGGTGCAGCAGGTGGTGGAAGACGCGCGAGCAATTCATTAAACTTGTTATCGAGCTTTGTTTCGAATGCCTTCTCAATGCCATCTATCTTCTCCATGGCCTCTTAAAATCTGTTTAGCACATCTTCCACATGTCCACTCATCATTTGCTGAAACTTATCATGAAGCTCCTTGTTCGTCATGTTCTCCCAGACAGTCTCGTCGCCTTGTGATCCTGCCATGGTTAGTAGCAATAGAAACACACAAGAATATGATCCTACAGACTACTAGAAAGTGGCAGCGTGTCACAAATCCGTCAAGCAAATCTCAAATTCTTACCAGTTCTTACCCAGCAGCAGGAGGTGATAGGGAACCGTTGTAGTCAAAACTCTCAAAGCTTGGATAAAGCGATTACCAGGGAGAGTCAAACGCATGACGTAGATGTATGTGGAGCTGGGAAGGCTTATAATATGGTAGCAAAAAGGGTCAGCAATAATCAATTCAGAGATGCAAAGTTGAATAAACGCTCAACGAAAGTATTGTGCTGGTCCTAGGCTAGACCGTGCTAGAGACGCGAGCATAGAACACTCACAAAATCACGGCGCTGCACGTAAGCAAGGGAAAAGCACACTCTGAATTATTTTTTTTGCTCTTTTTTTTTTGTGCTCCTCTTTTTTTTCCGAGACCTACTCAGGCAAGAAAACACGAAACGGAAAATAGATGGATCTCGAAAACAAACCTAATATGAAAAGACTCGGATTGGTGGAGGATATAGGATGGTAAGATATGGCAGCGGTGATGGTATATGGCAGCGGTGGTGGTATATGGATATAGATTGGTGGTGGTATATGGATACGGATTGGTGAATGGTATATGGATACGAATTGGTGGCGGATAAGCGGTGGTGGTAGATGGCAGGAGCGATGAAGATGGTGCGGTGGCGGCGTGACAACTTGTGAAAGAACTCGAAACTCTAAGGGAAACTAGACGCTAGGACTAGCAACTTGACACGACGATGCAACCGCAAATTTAACAAAGCAAAATACTGAAAAGACTATGCAAAGGCTCAGACTGGTTCGGATATGATGAACTAACCCTATTTTTTTGGCTTTTTCGTGGACTGTAGGTATGAAGAACAGACTCGATCGAAACTATGAAAAACTGTAAAATCTCACCAAGCAAATTGGAAATCTGATACCACTTGATAGAGGCAAAGGTGTCCCGTCTTTCGATGAGATGGTGGTTATCGTTTTGGAGGAAGTCGACTTTGACGATCCGACTACGAACGTGCGAGGACGTCGCGCCTTAGAAATCGCTAAACCAACTCCGAGAGGTTATTGACCACGCCGGAACACGATCAACCTGACTACGAAGGTCTGTTTCCTGCAGGCAAGCGAAGAACAAGCAAGAAACTAAGATTGCAATCTGGATATTGCGAATATAAGAGGAAAGCTTTATTGATCAAGGTGGGGTTCTGTGACGCCTTTGTCTGGTCGTTGAACACAAATGAAGTACGCGAAGTTGTAGCTATGGCAAACTTTTAATCTAAACAAAACCCAAAGTCTAAACGACGCCTTAAGGGCTGTATATATGGAGGAAGAGGGGGGGGGGATTTCGTGGCCCTTGGAGGAGGGGTCCGAAACCATCCCTAACTCTTGTTTCCCCACACATACGGACTCTAAAAACAGCCTATACTCAATTATTTCGAAATTACATGGGCCTGGCCCAATAATAAGGTGACGCAGCACCTATAATAGCCTCTGGACGAAATTTATGAAGTGACATCTTGTATATTTCGTCCAAGGCTTCACGCACTCATTATGGTGGCTTCAAAGCCCTGAAATCATCACTTGTAACTCCGTTCTTGTTCCCCTTGCGCACGCCAGCATCTCCATGCTTGATCTTGCTCCAATGATCATCCTTCTTGTCCAAGCTAGGCCCTTCATTTGTAAGCAAGACAAATGTATCCAATTTAGGCAGCATCATATTCTCATGAACATTAGAATCATTACCAAGAAACAAAAGTACGTGGTAATTTAATTGGCGTGCGCGAGCTCTTGTAATTGGTCCTGTATATGTATCAGTAGGGGCTGTGGGTGTAACTTTGTTAGTGATGTCCTCATCACCATCCTCAGTAGCAATCATCACATGCTGAGATTTGCATTTTCTCGCATAATGACCTCTTCCCTTACAACGACGACAAATAATATCACTTGTGTGCCCTGTTGATGCCATGGAAGAAGAAGAGCTCGGTGCAGGCCCGGCAGGTGTGCTCTTGGCAGATAGTGGTGGTTGTGCCTGCTTTCTTGTATCACGGTTGGAGGTGGCACCTGATGGAGGTGATGGTGCAGTGGAAGTAGAGGATGCACGTGGTGTCCATGAAGAAGGTTGACCTGCAGAAAAGTTAGTTCGCGCCAATGCCTGTCGATCCTGCACTTCACGTTCAACTTTACAAGCAAGATGGAATAAACGAGTGATATTATTATACTCCTTATACTCTAGAATGGTCTGAATCTCTCTATTTAATGCAACCATAAAACATGCAAGCATAGCTTCATTATCCTCAACAATACCAAATCTAATCATGTTAATTCCTGATAATATTCCTCTTCAGAATTTTTTCCTTGTCTTAAACGCTGCAATTTTTGAAGTAATTCACGTTGATAATATGGTGGAACCCAATGAGTAAGCATAGCAGTTTTCAAAGCAGCCCAAGTAGTTGGAATATTATTCGGATATAATCTATGATGTTCAGACCCCCACACGCAAGTAAAACTAGTGAAAGCACAAAGTGCAGCAGCAACACGTCTCTCCTCGGGATATTCTAAACATGTGAAACGTTGTTCGGTTTCTAACTCCCAAGTATGATATATATCAAGAACGTATCTACCCTCAAATGGTGGAATATTCAATTTTAGTTTCGGAAGATAGTCATGATCTCGTACCTGAGCTGGTAAGGCAGCCCTACCATTGCAATTATATGCATGTGGACGACCGGGTGCTGGTGGTTGCACGTAGTTCTGATTTTGATCAACCTCATCCTTGTAATCTCCCGCATAATCCTCCTCCTCCTCATCAGCAGCAGGAGCCACAGAAGTATCAATAGCAGCACCAACAGTTTGGCCAGGCTCAAGAGGGACACGGCTCGCTCGACGGAGGGCTGTTTCACGATGTGGAGGTAGTCGTTGTTGTTGTTGTTGTGGCAGAGGTGCGGCAGGTGCAGCTGGTGGTGGTTGTGGAAGACGCGAAAGCACTTCATTAATTTTGTTATCGAGCTTTGTTTCCAACGTCTTCTCAAAGCCAGTTATCTTATCCATGGCCTCTTCAAAATTGTTGAGCACATCTTGCACCTGTTCAGTCAACATTTGCTGAAATTTATCATGCAACTCCTTATTCATCATGTTCTCCCAGTCAGTCTCATCGACTTGTGATCCTACCATGGTTAGCAGCAATAGAAACACACAAGAATATGATCCTACAGACTACTAGAAAATGGTGGTGGTGGGTGTCACAAATCCGTCAAGCAAATCACAAATTCTTACCAGTTCTTACCCAGCAGCACGCGGTGATCGGCAACCGTTGTAGTCAAAACTCTCAAAGCTTGGATAGAGCGATTACCAGAGAGAGTCAATAGCACGACGTAGATGTATGTGGAGCTAGGAAGGCTTATAATATGGTAGCAAAAAGGGTCAGCAATAATCAATTCAGATATGCAAAGTTGAATAAACGCTCAACGACGGTACTATGCTGGTCCTAGGCTAGACCGTCCTAGAGACGCGAGCCTAGAACACTAACAAAATCACGGCGCTGCACGTAAACAAGGGAAAAGCACACTCTAGAACTTATTTTCGCTCTATTTTTTTGGCGCTCTTTTTTTTGTGCTCCTCTTTTTTTTGTGAAAAATCACTATAATGGCGAGTGTCTCAAAACTCTTCCCAGGTCAAACTGACAGGATGGGCATGAATTTTTTTTGATTTTTTTTAAATCAGAGCAGCGACGATGAAAAAGTGCGACAAAAAATCACTATGATGGCGAGTGTCTCAAAAGACTCAGAAAAGCCTAAAAATAGGATAGGGAAAAAATATTTTCGGTCGCCGAAATTTTGGCCTAAAACTGCCCGGGGGTCTCCAGACTATTTTTTTTGAAACCTACTCAGGCAAGGAAACACGAATCGGAAAATAGATGGATCTCAAAAACAAACCTAATATGAGAAGAACTCGGATTGGTGGTGGATATATGATGGTAAGATATGACAGCAGTGGTGGTAGATGGTAGCGGTGGTGATATATGGTAGCGGCGGTGGTATATGGATACGGATTGGTGATGGTATATGGATACAGATTGGTGATGGTATATGGATACGGATTGGTGGCGGATAAGCGGTGGTGGTAGATGGCAGGAGCGATGACGATGGTGCGGCGGCGGCGTGACAACTTGTGAACAGAACTCGAAACTCTAAGGGAAACTAGACGCTAAGACCAGCAACTTGACACGATGATGCAACTGCAAATTCAACAAAGCAAAATACTGAAAAGACTATGCAAAGGCTCAGACTGGTTCGGATATGCTGAACTAAACCTATTATTTTTTTTGCTTTTTTGTGGACTATAGGTATGAAGAACAGAATCGATCTAAACTACGAAAAACTGGAAAATCCCATCGAGCAACCTGAAAATCTGATACCACTTGATAGAGGCAAAGGTGTCCCGTCTTTCAATGAGATGGTGGCTATCATTTTGGAGGAAGTCGACTTTGACGATCCGACTACGAACGTGCGAGGACGGCATGCCTTAGCAATCGCTAAACCAACTCCGAGAGGTTATTGACCATGGTGGAGCACGATCAACCTGACCACGAAGGTCTGTTTCCTGCAGGCAAACGAAGAACAAGCAAGAAACTAAGATTGCAATCTGGATATTGCGAATATAAGAGGAAAGCTTTATTGATCAAGGTGGGGTTCTTTGACGCCTTTGTCTAGTCGTTGAACATAAACAAAGTACGCGATGTTGCAGCTATGGCGAACTTTAATCTAAACAAAACCCAAAATCTAAACGACGCCCTTAGGGCTGTATATATGGAGGAAGAGGGGGGAATTTCGTGGCCCTTGGAGGAGGGGTCTGAAACCAACCCTAACTCTTGTTTGCCCACACATACGGACTCTAAAAATAGCCTATACTTATGTATTTCGAAATTACATGGGCCTGGCCCAATAAAAAGGTGACGGAACACCTAGAATATCCTCTGGACGAAATTTATGAAGTGGCATCTTGTATATTCCGTCCAAGGCTTCATGCACTCATTATGGCGGCTTCAAAGTCCTGAAATCATCACTTGTAACTCCGTTCTTGTTCCCCTTGCGCATGCCATCATCTCCATGGTTGGCCTTGCTCCAGTGTTCATCCCTCTTATCCATGCCAGGCCCTTCATTTGTAAGCAAAACAAATGTATCCAATTTAGGCAGCATCATATTCTCGTGAACATTAGAATCATTACCAAGAAACGAAAGTACCTGATAATTTAATTGGCGTGTGCGAGCCCTAGTAATTGGTCCAGTATATGTAGTAGTAGGGGTTGTGGGTGTAACAATGGTATTGATGTCCTCATCACACTCTCTCTCTCTCTCTGAGCCCATCAAACCCCCTTGTCTCCATGGCCCTTTGTCAAACCCCTCGCGTGCGTCCGAAAGTTGTCCCAAACCCGACCCGCTCGGTGATCACCGTTGGATTCGGATCATCCTCGAACATCCATAAAACATCTTTGGTTTCTTATTTGGACTACCTAACATTTTTATTCTAAACCATCCGATCTAATCGGAGGCCCAACCTTAATCATATTTCCCCATATATAGCTCACCTAGTCTAAAGAGAGACCAAATCCCTAATTTCTAGGGATCGTCCTAGCCGCTCCCGCCACCCCTGTCCATTCCCTCCTCCTTCCTCAGGATCTCACCTGCCTGCCCGAACCACCGACGCCACCATTCCCCTTGCTCTCCGTGCCCAGCGAAGCCTCCACCTTCTCCTCGATTTCCCGCAGCCGCCACTCCTCTGCTCGATGTCCCCCTGCCACCACAAGCCGCCTCTCGTTGCCCACGCCGAACCAATCCGTGCCGCCGTCTTTGTTCCATCCTCGAGCAGCTACATGCCCCGAGCAAGCACCGGAGCCCCGCACCCGAGGCCCTCCCTCCTCCTTGACCGCGCTGACCGGAGCGCTAGTACACGACCTCCCCTGCTCCTCCCTTCCCCCTTTCTTCTTCCTTCCCTCCTCCCTCTCTCACCTGCTCTCTCTGTTCGTGCAACAGGGAGCCCCCGAGGAGTTTGCGCCGGCCATCCTCGGCTCCCACGCTTGGACGTCGTCGTCCTCGACCAGTTCCGGCTTCCTCGCCAGATTTGCTCGACCCCGTCGTCCTCGCCGTCCTCTCGCCGGTGAGCCAAGATAGCAGCACCTCCTCCGTCTTCCTCCTCTCACGGTTGCTCGCTTCTCACGTCTCTCTCCCTCTTGATGTTCAGGACTCCGGCGACCTCCGCCCCAAACCCGCCGTCTCCGACCGGATCCGCTGTGGATCAAGCCCTCCCGCCAGTTGCCTCGCCCCCCTCGCGTTTGTGTGCTCTTCCGTGGCCCTCTGCATCACGCCAAGCCCCCTGCTTCCTCTGTAGCGAGGAGAGGGCTCGCGTTGACCGTGCCAAGGCCAGTGCCCAGCCTCTACTTCGTCTCGATCGTGCCCCCTGTCGCTCGCGTGGACCGCACCGCCGCGTGGACCTCCTCCCCCACCTGCCAGATCCGGCCTCCTCCCCACCAGCTGGGCTGAAGCCCAAGTGGTGAGCCTCCAGCGCACATACTCCTATCGGCCCAGCCAGATTCGGCCCAACTCATGCTTTTTTCCTGGACGGATTTAGCTAATTTCTAGAGTTTACGGTTTTACAAAAAAGTCCCTCATGTTCATGCATTTAATATCTCACAAACCGTGCATCGGATTAAAATGATTTAAATATGTAAAATGCTTAAAATTTCATGTATTTTCATAATATGCTACTCTCATCCAAGTTTAAAATGTTTAGAATTCTTGTGTACTTTAATTTGCATAGATAGCATGTTAAAATGGTTTAATTCATATCTAAATAACCGTAGCTCCGAAATAAATAAGCTTTATATGTAAATGGTGTAGGAAATGCATAGATTAACATGGTGGCATTACTTTGCATGTTTAATAACTCTAAAATTTTGTATAGGGCAGAACAGTAGCTAATTCAAAATATGCTCATGGGGATTTTCCGGAATTGTTGTTTGTTGTTTCCGGCCTCATTTAACATTGCCTAGATAGGTAGCTTTATTATGCTTCACCTCTTGACATGTTAACCAACATTTAATATTGTCTTGTTCATAAACGAGAGCGAACTAAATAATTGAATGTGGTGTTTCGTCAATATGCAACTTGTTGCATATTGAGTTCCACGTAAAGTGTAGTATTGTTTGTTGCACATTGCCATGCCATGAATCATTAAACCGGACACGCATCATATTTGGTTGTGCATCATGCCATGTTGTGCTTGTTTGTTTACTATGTTGTTTACTTCTTTCCGGTTGTGCTTCTTCTCGATAGTTTCGGTTACGTCGCGATTGTGAGGATCCGTTCGACTACGTTGGTTCGTCTGCTTCATAGATTCGGTCTTCTTCCTAGCGGGATTTCAGGCAAGATGATCGTTACCCTGGATAATACTACTATCTTTGCTTGCTAGTTGTCTCGATGCTATCGCTATGTCGCACTACCTACCACTTGTTTATCAACCTCCCAATAATCATGAAACAACCTCTAACCTTTTCACCATCCTAGTAAACCATTGTTTGGCTATGTTACCGCTTTGCTCAGACCCTCTTATAGCATTGCTAGTTGCAGGTGTAGTACAGGTTGTTCCATGTTGGGACATGTATATCATGGGATATCACAATATCTCTTATTTAATTAATGCATCTATATACTTGGTAAAGGGTGGAAGCCTTGGCCTTTCGCTTGGTGTTTTGTTCCACTCTTGCTGCCCTAGTTTCTGTCATACCGGTGTTACGTTCCTTGATTTTGCGTTCCTAACACGGTTGGGGTTTATGGGCCCCCCTCGACAGTTCGCTTTGAATAGAACTCTTCCAGCAAGGCCCAACTTTGGTTTTACCATTTTCCTAATAACAACTAAAACTTGCATAGGGGCTTACTGGTACCTGAGGATTCTTAATTAACAACCTGGGCCAGTGCTCCTCAAGAATGTTGGTCCAAAAAAGAGTCATTTGCGGCTTCCCCCGGGGCAACTCGGGTCTCAAATGTTGTACGCTGTGCTCATCCGATCGTGGCTTGATTTCGAGATACGCACAGCTCCAATCGGGGTGTCGGCACGTCGGGAGGTCTTGCTGGTTTTGTTTTACCATTGTCGAAATGTCTTGTGAACTGGGATTCTGAGCTTAATCGGGTTGTTCCGCGAGGAGGATTTTCCTCCGTTGATCGTGAGAGTTTGTGATGGACTAAGTTGGGACACCCCTGCAGGGTTTAAACTTTCGAAACTCGTGCCCACAGTTATCTGGCAGATGAGAATTTTTAATATCTGTTTGTAGAGAACTTGACACCAAATCCGAATTAAAATACACCAACCGCGTGCGTAACCGTGATTGTCTCTTTTCGAGCAAGTTTGGGAAGAGAACACGGTGGGGTTATGTTTGAGTCGTAAGTAGTTCAGGATCACTTCTTGATCATTACTAGTTTGCGACTGTATGCGTAGTTTATCTTCTTATTCTTGTACTCGTAAGTTAGCCACCATAACATGCTTAGTGCTTGCTGCAACCTCACCACTTATTCATTCCATACCCATTAAGCTTTGCTAGTCTTGATACCCATGGTAATGGGATTGCTGAGTCCTCGTGGCTCACAGATTACTACTACAACAGTTGTAGGTACAGGTAAAGCGATGCTTTGACGCGGGAGCGATGCTTGCTTGTTTTGGAGTTCTTCTATTTCTTCTTCGATCAAGGGTTAGGTTCGGGTCAGGAGCCTAGGATCACCTGGGTGGATGTCGTTCCTCTTTTTCATTTGGTTTCATTCGTAGTCCGATCCTGCCCTTCTGTATGATGGTTGCTATGTATTGATGTATTGTTGTATTCATGTTGTAGCTTGTGGCGAGTGTAAGCCTTTATCTTATATTCTCATCTATTCAGTACATGGTATGTTGTAATGATATCCACCTTGATATGCGCTCGGAATGCGGTTCTGCCCCAATCATTAATTCATCACGTGATTGGGATAGAATCGCATCTTGGGCACTACAAGTTGGTATCAGAGCCTTACCGACCACAGGAGCCCCCTTGATTGATCGAAGCGCTGATGTTGTTGAGTCTAGAAAAAAACTATTTTGAGTCTAGCTATATATCGGAGAGTAGGAATTCTTTTTACTCCTTATCCCCTTCATCGCTCTAGTGAGGACTCCTAACGTAGATGTTTTGAATTCACTCTTCTCTTTTTCACTCAAATTTTTAGGATCACGTGGGTATCTTGGAATCGGTTCGATATCATTGTGACATGATTTCTGTCTTGGTGCCTCCTGATATTTAGGGGTTGTGGCAGTGTCCCGGGGAGTTGAGCTCCAAGGTGTTTTCGTCACAGTTGTTATCGTTTCAGTTCTGGAATACCAGAGGACACTGACATCGAAAACGCTTTTATACTCTTTGTGGTGAGAGTAGTTTGGCGCCACCAAGTACTGGGGAGAGCGATCAGATGTATTGCCACAACTAGTATATCAGATGTTTTCGAAGGTCTGAGATACATGATTTCCAAGGTTTTCTTGGTTATGTGTTGACGGATGGATACAGTTGGAGTGTAGGATTTGTTAGTTGTGTGAGATATTTTGTGCCTCCCTGTATCCCCAACACCAGATTGCATAACAAGAGAATTTTGGCAGTTCATAGGTGGGAATTCAAGTAGTTACCCAGAACATCTTCTCGATAGATGCATGATAGGAGTTTGGGGTTCGACGTCTAGTGGTATGCCTGTCCATGGTTGGTTTTACAGTGGTCTCGTTGCGTCTTAAAGAGCCCTGTGTAGCTTCCTGTGGCATGGGGATGCTTCGTATCTCATCTGCACTGCCTTGTACATGATGGTGTTGTATGATCGAGCCTGTGTGGGCCCCACCACGAAAATTTCAAACGAGATCTCTATCATATGTTTGTTTCCGGCTTATTCTGCAAGCCCGATCCTTTGTTTTGTTTTGAGTTATGGTATTCGAGTTGCTTCGAAGTCAAGTGTTGATTCCATGCCTTTTTGTAAGTGGTGTTCTCATATTTCTATGGGAGTACTAATCCTTCTTGATCATCGAGATTTTCGTGTCAATCCTTTTCAATTGGTTCACGTCTCTTCAAGATCATTCCATACGGGCGCCGTTGAGAAGCTTGAGGATTTGTCCGTTTCATCCGTCCCAAGTTGCATTTGTTTTTCCCACCATCCCACCCTTTTCTTCAAGGACATAGATTTCTTAATCAAGTATTCATTTTCTTGATGAGAAGTCTCTCCATTTTATTCCTTCAATGTTCTAATCCAATGATTCTCATGAAGATGCCAAGGAAGCTTCAAGTTCATCATTCATCATTCTTGTTTTCTTCTCCGGTGGAATAAATTCAAGCTTTCGGTATTCATCATTTCACCTTCTTCAATTCACACGATTTCCATGTTGGAAGTTCTTATCCAAGGTTCTCTTATTTATTCACCTCTCTCTATTCATATCCAGAGTAGAAGATATGTCAGAAGATTCATGTTTCCATTCTTAATCCATTCAAGCTATTCCGAGGTTGTTATCTCATTCAAGCCATTTAATTCAACTGGTGCAATCTTCTCCTTAAAACTGTTTCAACGATGTTTCTTTTGAGTCAGCCCTAACCCACAGGTCTTTTCTCGGGATCTTACCTGACTCTTCTAATTTATCCGGAGCGATTCTCTAATTCTTTTCAAAGTTTGACGTAAGAATGGGTTCCATCATTCATATGCCTTTTCCAAGATCAATTTCAAATTCTTTTCATCGTTGGTTCAACCCTTTCTATTCTTCATTCCGAGTGCCTCAACATTTCATGGTGGTGTTCCTCATCGTCGCTCTCATCTTTTGAGGACCAAAGAATAATTTCTCCTAAATCTTGTTCGTTCTTTCGAAGGTCCGTAGTTCAAACTTGATGCCATCCTCATAATTTTTTTCGATTGTGACAAATTATTTTAATACCCATTTGAAGCATTTCATGAGTTCTTTCTGTCCTCGATTCTCTAGAGGCCATCATCTCGGAATAGTTATTCGTTCTCAGTTTTTAGCTTTTGTTCTTAAATTGATTCCTCTTCATTCATTCTCCATATTCTTCCGATGCTCTGTTCAAGTATTCTTTAGTTCAGCTCGTGATCTCTTCATTCTCATATATCAAATTCCCTCAAGTATTTTCATTCGTTTCTGATTCTTACCGATGAGGCATTCTTTTCTTCGTTCATTTTAAATTCTTACAGTGGTTCATTTCAACATTCCAATTCCTTTATTATCGTATCATTTCATTCTTTTTTCAAATCCTACCAGTGATTCGCCAAAGGCCTCTTCAAGTTTGCGCTATATCTTTCTTGACCCTTTCAACGAGAATAAGTAGTATGCCAAATCCGTCGCTTGTCATCAATTTAAATTGGTGAAGGATACGCATAACATAATTGTTCCTCTTGTTTCATCCAAGTGATTCATTCCTTCTTCCGGAGTTTGTTTGTGATATCAATTCTCGGTTCTAGTGTTTCATCTTTTCCTTTTCTGGAGTTCCAAGTTTTCTTGGTTATATCGTCGCGAAGCTCCATCTAAATCATTGCAAGGCTTCATCTTGTGTTTTCAACTTCTCTTTCTTTCTATCATCCTTTTATTACTGGAGTTCTTCATGGAGGCTCTACATGATGGTTCATCAAGGATTTAATTTGTTCTCGAAGTTTTCTTCAAGATTCTTGTTGGAGGAGCTCAAGCGTTCTTTATCGTGCATTCCAAAGTGCAATTATTCTTAATTATCTTTTGAGGTTATCTTATATCATTCTTGACAATTTTCCTTCGTGTTTCATGATTCACAAGTTATCAAGAATGAGATATTTAAACCCATTGTTTCTTCATTGGAGTTATCTTGGTAAAGATTTCACATAAAACCTTCCCTATGGAATGTTGCTAATTGTGGTGCTTAAAAATGATCCAAGTTTTCTCTTTATCATCTCGGTGGAAGAAGTTTTTCATCTCTTCGTCGATCTAAAGCAAGCAATTGTTTCCATTAGTGGTAGAATTTCACCTCAAGTTTTGAGATATTTTCCATAAGCCGACAACAAGCTTATTCTTTTCATTGATGATTTCCCAACAACTCCGTTCAATTCTTCTTTTTAAGGAGCCTCTTTCAAATTCAATTGTGGTAGAAGTTGTTGCTCTCTTCTCTGTTCTCTTAATTCCACTCTTTCATTTGTCCCGAGGGCATTGTGATGTTGCTCTCTCCATCCCATCATCTCGTTTTTTCCAAGATCATGTTCTCTTCTTTTCCTTGCTTATCCATTTAAATGGAGTGTTGTGTTCTCATTCAAGTTCCTTTCATCTTATCAAGTCTTGCCTCTCTTTTCAACTGGAGTGTTGCCCAAATTATTCCTTTCTCATATCGTTTTAACCGGAGTGGCTTCAAAATCTATCTTGTCCCCTAAGTTCTTGGTCCTCATCATATTCCTTATTCCTCTTGTCCAACTGTTGCGGGAAACCATGGCCACCTATGGGACCAGAAGGCCCCTTGATGGTTCGGCAGGGGGGCGTCACGTTGCACAAAGAGCAGATGAACGTGTGGCAGCACGGCAGAGATCACACAGGAATTTTTACCCAGGTTCGGGCCACCGCGAGGCGTAAAACCCTACTCCTGCTTTGGTGGATTGATGGTGGAACGGTGGTAGTGGGGCGTAGTACACTTGCCCAGCAAGGGTTACCCCAGGACGATAGTGGCTACGTGAGTATGGGGTGTGAGTTATCCAACCTTCTAACCCTTTCTATCGTTGCCATGGGCCTCCTTTTATAGATCAAGGGGTTACCACAATGGCAAAGTAGTCATTATGCACTGATAAGATAGCAAATAGTGCTATCATACCTAACTCTGCGGGCTGACAGGGCGCATTAAATGCACCGCTCAACATCACATCATTGGTTGCCCGGCAAGGCTTGCCGGGCTATCTTGCCAGCTCCACGCCTGCTCGCTTGACACATCGCAGGACGGGTGTCATTTGTAGGTGTTTCCTATAGGGAGAGGATGCCCTGTGGCAAATGGCTGCCACCTAATCACTTCGCGGCTTGACATCGCACTGATTGACGACGTGGGTCGTGGGGGAGTAGTTGGTGATGCGGAGCATCCTACGGTCATCCCCATGGACCTACCATCGTCTCATCAAGAGCCAAGAGGACCTATGACACGAGCACGAGCAAGAGCTCTTGAGAACGAGGTGACTTCCTTCCTTAGTGATATCACATATGATCCAGTCGAGACATGGCTACTACCTAAGTCCGATATGCTATGCATGATTAGGTGTCAAGAGGACCCTCCCAGAGATGCTCATGAAGACGGGCAATCCGCCAAGTTCGCGGACGAGGAGAACCAACGGAAGGAGTCAAGTGCAACTCCCAGGACCCGGACATCCGGCCAGGACCCCGGACATCCGGCCCGTGGAAACGTCACCAGCGCCAAGGAGCCAACGGCCAAGTCTACACGCCCCGGACATCCGGCCCGACAGCCCAGACATCCAGCCTCTGCCCGGAAATCCGGCGCCCGTCACAGAACGTACCCGAAGCGGAACCATTTCAGCTCAGACATCCGGCCAAAGGCCCGGACATCCGGCCCGTCCCGAGCTCCCGGACATCCGGCCCCTCACCCGGACCTCCGGACCCCTCCTATCCAGAGAGCATCCAGGCCAGCACCGCCAGCCCGGACATCCGGCCCCTCCAACCCGGACATCCGGCACCTCGCGAAAGCCCGGACATCTGGCCTCCCCTGTCTGTGCACAGTGTAAGGGCCGAGGCCCGTGTACCCCTTCGCCCACCTAGACTATATATACTCTCCCATCTCCCTCTTTAGGGTTAGCATTGGTTTAGCTCATATGTGAGATAGATCATTGCTCATCCATACGGATCTACTCCACGAGAGAGACCGCGACCCCTTTACGGAGACGATCCACGTTGGATTCAAGACCCCCTCTTGGGTGGCCCCATCAAGACCTCCTCACGGAGAAGAACCGGTTACCCTTTGTATCGTCCGTTGTTGACTTTGGATCTTGTATCTCCCCTTGTGTTTCGAGGATCTAGCATATGTGTGACTACATCTTGTTGGTTTTTCTCTTGTGTTTTCCCTCGTTTTCCCCTCGTGTTCTTCGTGTTCTTAGTTGGGATCTGCTCCTTTCATGAAAGATCGTCCGTATAGGGTTCCACCCTACATCATCTAGGCATCATGAGCCACGTTGATCACGATTTCGGAGCCCCCTCTTTTTGTTTTCTAGCCTAGTTTTGTTGATTTTGTTCCTAATTCAAAAATTGCCCCAAATTTTTTTGTGATTTATTGGTGTGATGAAGTGTTGTTGGATTTGATCCACGGATTACGTGTGTTGCAGGTAGATCTAGCTTTCCCACATCTTTTCCCCAATTTCCATCCACTAAATCTTTCGAATTGTGCCTCGGATTTGACCTCTCCATGCGGTGTTCATCGAGTTCGTCCACGGATCCAGAGCCCGGACATCCGGCCCGACCGCCCGGACATCCGGCCACCCCGGACATCCGGCCCTCAGCCCGGACATACGGCCCCTAACAGCAGTACTTCCATCCACCGCCCCGTTTCCCGCCTAACTTTCGCCCAATTCTGTCCAGGTGCCCACATACACTTCCGCATACCACCACCACTTCCGCATACCACCACCATAGCCTTCCCGCTACCAACTCAAACAATTTTGTCAAGTTTTTGCTTTGAGAATTGGAGTTGCGGTTAACCGTATCCTATTGTGTTTCGGCTATCTAGGTACGGTTCGACATCAACATCACCACCGCTCATCTTCGCCAAGGACTACTACGAACGGCTACATCATTTTGGTATCAACCTCATCTTGATATCATGATATCATCATACTTTCTTGCATTTGCATTGATAACCCCATAGCCTTACTTTTGCGTCACTTACCTATCGAGACTAGCCTTTGAGTATTGCCGGCAACGTGACTTGTGCACATTAGTGATCATACTTCCCATAGCATACATACCATATCATCGTGTTGCATATCTTGGTATCATCTCTTGTGTCACAAAGCTGTCATCGCATACACAATTGCTATCTTGGTTCGTGAAGCATTGCATGAGAAAAGAGCTCAAACAACAAAGAGCCAAACAAGTTTTTAAGCAAAAAGGAAAGATAAGCGAAGAGCTTATAAGCAAGAACCATAGCATACTTGGATCATATCATCAGAATACCATACATATAGCATACTTGGGGTAGAAGTCGTTGCATTTTTGCTTAGTAGGTTGTGCACAAGTTCGTATCCGCCTATTGTGCAATCGTGCTAGCGTCTCTCTAGTGCTGTGCAACAAGAGCATTCTCGTGGACTCCACATTTTGGCTCATCCCTTGGTTGCACGACCCCACCTATCTATTTGCGTGTGTGTTTCCGTGTACAACATTTTTCTATTGGTCTACTTGTTGCATTTGCAAATTTGCGAATCTTTTCCAACATTATTGAGTCTCACTTACAATTGCATCAAATTTTGTGCCACCATCCTAACCGAGCTCCACCATAAGCTTTTACTTGTGTAGGTGTGAGAAACCGACAAGAATTGGTACCAATTGTGCTATTTCCCTGTTCCACATTGGAGTGATCATTGATCCATTTTCAACATCGGTCAAGGTACATTTGGTATAAGTTCTTCTCTTTCTCCCACTCACATATTTTGTTTGGAATGATGGATAGGCCAAGTACTTCTACCAACCCACTCTTCCTTGAGCAAGACAACGACACGAACAAGTACGTCACCAAGCTACACCTATTTGGTATACAATGAGCTTTGCATGAAGAGCAACTAGCGATGAGCGACCGCATCGACAACCTCGCCACCGACCCGTGACTCTCCGAGCAACGTACAAGAGACTACTTCGACAACACGACGAACACAAACACGAGAATGACCAAAGGATGGACGAGATTCGTGCCTTGTTGGTCAACCGCTCTTCTACCACTTCATCCTACTCAAGACGGAAATGCTCGAGTCGACACTCCGACGACACTATCTCCGGCTCAAGTACCCCGACATCGAACACTCTTCGTCGTGCCGTGCGTCAAGATCGTCAAGCAAACCGCAATCCTCTACACGACACCGACTCTCAAGAGCATAGACACCATCAAAACCAAGCTACATTCGCGCAAGCACAAGAACGGCAACGCCAACGCCAACAAGAACAAGAGGAACGAGCGCAACAACATCAAGATGCACAAGACGCCAAGGCACAATGTCAAGAACAACAACTACGTGAAGCTCAAGCATTTGAGGCGCAACGTGCCCTTTGAGATTCAAGTCGAGCTGTAGCCAACCAAGGCCGACAAGCTCGTCTACACCAAGAATCGCTTCGCGATGAAGCTCAAGAAAGGATTTATCAATCACGTGTGCATCGTCAAGTTCCTCAAGTTACTCGTCAAGCTCGATAAGCTCCTCCACAAGCTCCCCAAGAACATCAAGTTCAACAAGAGAAACACGACAATGGAAATCCTCCAAGACAAGAACAACATGAGGTCGACAACCCTCCTCGCCAAGAGCAACATGAGATTGTCAATCCTCAATGACATGGGCGTCATCATCCCCAACCCCAACACAATGAAGAGCAATGATACGGAAAGCCAAAGTTCACCATGCCCAAGTTCACCAGAAGCAATGACCCCGAAGAGTACATATCATGGGCATTTAAGGTTGACAAAATCTTCCGCTTGCAAAACTATGAAGAAGAGAAGAAGATAGCGATGCCATCCCTTGAATTGCAAGACTACGTCCTCATTTAGTGGCAACAAGTCATTGAGCGCCGAGAGGCAAGAGGAGAACCACCCATCACTACTTGGGCACAAATGAAGGATGTCATGAGAGCACGTTTTGTGCCTAACTACTACAACCGCGACCTCTTCAAGAAACTCCAACTACTCAAGCAAGGAACCAAAAGCGTTGAAGAGTACTACAAGGAAATGGAGATTGCCACGTTATGAGCCAATGTCACGGAAGATGATGAGCAAACTATGGCACGTTTCTTGAATGGACTCAATCATCCTATCAAGAAGATCACCGACTTCCAACCATACTCGAACCTCATCGAGCTAGTGCATCAAGCTACCAAAGCGAAATGCCAAATGCAAGATGACCTCAAATATGCCAAGTCCTCATACAAGTCCTATGGTTTCTCCAGCATTCAAGCTTCAACGAGTCCAACACCGTCTACCTCAACCAAGCCATCTACAAGCAACGGCGACAAGTCAAGTTACAAGAAAACTTCGACAACCTCAAGTCGTCCTCCTACTACAAGCAACTTCAAGCCAAAAGCTTCATCATCATCTACCCCAACCGATGTGACCATCAAGAAAAGTTCCTTCAAATGCTTCACATGCGGCGACTGAGGCCACAAGTCCTTCGAGTGTACAAACAAGTGCACCATGATCCTCAACGACGACGGAACCTATGACTCAATGAGTGAAGGAGAAATGGAAGCCCTTGAGCAAGTGGCCATGCACCGGCAAGTGAACAACGAAGATGAAGATGATCAAGTCTTTTGTGATGAAGATTCGAGCCCCGCTCTTGTTGTCTCCAAGGTCTTGACTCTTCAACATCAACAAGACGAAGACCAAAGATGCCATATCTTCCACACCAAGGCCGGCATCAATGGAAGGTCCGTCAAGGTCATCATCGATGGAGGAAGTTTCCATAACCTCGCAAGTGAAGAACTATGCTCCAAGCTTCAATTGGTCAAATGAAGCACCCGCACCCATACAAGGTTCAATGGCTAAGCGACACCGGCACCATCCAATTCGAGCATAGAGTACAAGTTTCTTTCAAGATTGGAGCTTACTAAGACACTTTGGAGTGTGATGTCCTTCTGATGACCGTGTGCCACCTCCTTCTTGGACGGCCATGGAAATTCGACCGAGGTGCCATCCACAATGGGCGTACAAATCATTATAGATTCAAGTTGAAATGAAAGGAGTATGTGCTACGACCTATGTCTCCAAGACAAGTGATCGCCGACCAGCAAGCCACCCATCATGGAGAGAATAGTGAGAGAGCAACCACCAAAAAGAGAGTGAGCGCCACAAGCCCAAATTGAGAGCCTCCACGATGAGCAACAAGAAGAACTTAGTTCTATTTGCCACCAAACGTGAGATGAGAGAAGTGTGTGAGAACCCATCAAGAGTTATACACTATGTCCTTTTATGGAAGGACGAAGCACCAAAAGCTAACACCTCTCACGATCTACCTTTATTGTTATCTTCTCTATTGCAGAATTCCAAGATGTTTTCCCCGACGAGCTACCTCCGGATCTACCTCCACTACTAGGAATTGAGCACCGCATCGACCTCATCCCCCGAGCGCCACTTACAAACAAGGCTCCCTACCGATTCAGCCCCGAAGAAACCAAAGAAATACGAAGGCAAGTAAAGCATCTCATAGATCATGGACATGTGCGTGAAAGTTTGAGTCCTTGTGCCGTACCGGTCATTCTTGTGCAAAAAAGAGACGGTAGCTTTCGCATGTGTTCCGATTGTAGACCTGTCAATGCTATCACCGTTCACTATAGGTACCCCATTCCACGCCTTGATGATATGCTTGATGAGCTTAACGGTGCCACTATTTTTTCCAACATCGATCTCAAAAGTGGTTACTATCAAATCTGCATACAAGAGGGTGATGAATGGAAAACCACTTTCAAAACTAAGTTTGGTTTGCATGAGTGGTTAGTCATGCCTATGGGTTTATCCGAAGCACCCGGTACTTTCATGCGTCTTATGCATTATGTGTTTCGCCCTTACATTGGTGAGTTTGTTGTGGTCTACTTCAACGATATCCTCGTTTTTAGTAAATCTCTCAAAGAGCATGTCGCCCACCTTCGCACCGTTCTACAAACTCTTCGAAAAGAGCGTCTTTATGCTAATATGGAAAAATTTCTTTTTGGCGTTGATAAGCTTGTTTTCTTGGGTTTCGCAGTATCTTCTAAGGGTGTCCATGTTGATGAATCTAAGATCAATGCAATTAAAAGTTGGCCCCAACCAACCAATTTGCAACAAGTGCGTAGTTTTCTTGGTTTAGCCGGTTTCTACCGTAGATTTGTGAAGGATTTTAGCACTATTGCATCTCCTTTACATGCTTTGAGCAAGTAGAATGCACCCTTTGTTTGGGGACCATCGCAAGATACCACATTCAATGAGCTTAAGAATTTGCTTACTCATGCTCTCGTGCTTGCATTACCAACTTTGACAAACCTTTTGAAATTCATTGCAATGCTAGTGGTAATGGCATCGGAGGTGTGTTAATGCACTTTCCGGAGCGCAACTCAATTACTCCATCTATGACAAAGAGCTATATGCTTTAGTGTGAGTTTTGCATGAATGGGAGCATTACCTTCACCCTCATGAATTTATCATCCATACCGACCATGAAACACTTAAATATCTTAAGGGTCAAACTAAATTGAACAAGCGTCATGCTAAATGGAGTGAGTTCATTGAGTCATTTCCTTATGTCATCAAGTATATCAAAGGAAAGGAAAATGTTGTGGCAGATGCACTTTCCTGTATATGCATGCTTGTTACTCAACATGAATTGAATGTCATTGGCCTTGACACATAAAAGACTAGTATGAGCATGATCCTACTTTTGCTATTCCTTATGCCAAATGTTTGACACATACTTCTTGGGAACGATATTACATCAAAGATGGTTATCTTATGAGAGCTACCAAACTATGCATCCCCGAGTCTTCTTTTCGTTTGTTGCTTTTGCAAGAATCTCATGGTGGAGGATTCATGGGACACTTTGCACGCGACAAGACATTTGCTACGCTCTCCAAGAACTATTTTTGGCCAAAGATATTTCGCGACGTCAACCGCTTCACCAACCGATGCTCTACATGTCGCAAAGCTAAGTCTAAAGCTCAATCTCATGGACTCTATATGCCTCTTCAAATTCCGTATCAACCATGGGAAGATATTACCATGGATTTTGTCCTAGGTTTACCTAGAACTAGAAATGGCAAGGACTCCGTGTTTGTTGTTGTGGACCGATTCTCCAAAATGGCACATTTAATACCATGCAACAAGATAGACGATGCTTCACATGTAGAAAATTTATTTTGTAGGGAAATCTTGTGACTACATGGAGTGCCAAAGACAATTTTCTCGGACCGCGACGTCAAGTTCTTGAGTTACTTTTGGAAGACAGTGTGCGCCAAGCTCGGAATCAAGCTTTTGTTCTCTTCGGCATACCATCCTCAAACCGACGGCCAAATGGAGGTGACGAACTGCACACTCTCCACTATACTACACGTGTTGATAAAGAAGAACATCAAGGAGTGGGAGGAGTGCCTACCTATCGCCGAGTACGCCTACAACCGTGCAAGACATTCGACCACCGGCAAGTCCCCCTTCGAGGTCGTCTACAGTTTCAACCCGTTGTCCCCATTGGACATTCTTCCTCTACCACTACAAGAGCGCACAAACATGGATGCGAGTGCCCGAGTCAACTACCTCAAGAAGATGCATGAAGATACAAGGCACACCATCGAGCGCCAAGTACAACGACTCGCGACCAAGCTCAACGTCAACAAGCAACCCATGATATTCAACAATGGAGATCTTGTGTGGCTACACCTTCGCAAGGACCGCTTCCCCAACGAACGCAAGTCCAAACTTCTACCATGAGCCAATGGACCCTTCAAGGTGCTTGCACGCTACAACAACAACGCCTACAAGATCGACATCCCACGCGACAAGTACTCCGTGAGCGACATATTCAACGCCAAAGATTGATGCGGAGCATCCCACAACCATCCCCATGGACACATCTACATCTCCTATGACTCCACTTGGACCAATGACAAGAGCCCGAGCCAAGGCTATTGATGACGAGGTGAACTCGCTCCTTTCCAAACTAACACTTTCTATGCATGAGACATGGCTGCTACCTCAAGCGGAAACACTATGTGTGATCATGTACTCGGAGGAAAGCCATGGGTCATCTACATCCAATGGACAAGTCGGCGAGGACACCAAGTGCGGAGGACAAGAAGAAGAGCTGCCATGAAAGCTACAGCCTCCGGACGACCGGACCAGCCCAGACGTCCGACCCCTGAAGGTCGCGGCAGCCAATGGAACTCAGGCCTACGTAAGCTACAGCGGCCGGAGGACCGACCAAGACCGGATGTCCGACACCTCCCAGGCTCCGGACGACCGACCCTACGCCAACCGAACCGAATCTACGGAAATCTGAGGAAGACCGGACGACCGGCGACCGGATGACCGGACACCTACGGACGTCTGAGGCCAAGGCAACAGAACCTAAACTACGGATTTTCGAAGAGCTATGCACGTCTGGACTCCCGCAAACCTCCGGACGACTGGACCCCGATTGCGTCGAGTTTCGGGCCGAAGCCCATGTACCCCTCCACTTCGCCCTCTTTTGCACTAAGACTATAAATAGACCTCTCCCTCGTCCTACTTAGGGTTAGCATTGGTTTAGCTCATACTTGAGATAGAGCTTTGCTTATCCATACGGATCTACTACTCGAGAGAGACCGCGGCCCCTCTTCGGAGAAGATCCACGTTGGATTCAAGACCTCCGTGCGGAGAAGACCATTATCAAGACCTCCTCACGGAGAAGAACCGGTTACCCTTTGCATCGTCCCTTGTTGATTGTGAGTCTTGTATCTCCCCTTGTGTCTCGAGGATCTAGCACATGTGTGATCGTTCTTGTTGTTTGAGTGACTTCCTCTCGTGTTTCTCTCGTGATTCCCCTCGTTTTCCCCTCGTGTTCTTCGTTGGGATCCGCTCCTTTCGTGAAAGATTGGCCGTATAGGGTTCCACCCTACATCAAAGATCTCTCCCCGTACCATGGTGATGAGGATTTCGATCCGAGGTCGTATCTTTCCCAAGGGAGGGGACATGATGTGAAGCATCCTACGGTCATCCCCATGGACCTACCATCGTCTCATCAAGAGCCAAGAGGACCTATGACATGAGCACGAGCTAGAGCTCTCGAGAACGAGGTGAGTTCCTTCCTTAGTGATATCACATATGATCCACTCGAGACATGGCTACTACCTAAGTCTGATATGCTATGCATGATTAGGTGTCAAGAGGACCCTCCCGGAGATGCTCATGAAGACGGACAAGCCGCCAAGTTCACGGATGAGGAGAACCAATGGAAGGAGTCAAGTGCAACTCCCAGGACCCAGACATCCGGCCAGGACCCCGGACATCCGGCCCCTGGAAACGTCACCAGCGCCAAGGAGCCGGCGGCCAGTCTACAGGCCCCAGACATCCGGCCTCAGCCCGGACATCCGGCCTGACAGCCCGGACATCCGGCCTCCGCCCGGAAATCCGACGCCCGTCACAGAACGTACCCGAAGCTGAACCACTTCAGCCGGGACATCCGGCCCGTCCCGAGCTCCCGGACATCCGGCCCCTCGCCCAGACATCCGAACCCCGCCTATCTAGAGAGCATCCAGGCCAACACCGCCAGTCCGGACATCTGGCCCCTCCAGCCCGGTCATCCGGCACCTCGCGAAAGGTCGGACATCCGGCCGGTCGCCCGGACATCCGGCCTCCCCTGTCTGCGCACAGTGTAAGGGCCGAGGCCCGTGTACCCCTTCGCCCACCTAGACTATATATACTCTCCCATCTCCCTCTGTCTAGGGTTAGCATTGGTTTAGCTCATATGTGAGATAGAGCATTGCTCATCCATACGGATCTGCTCCACGAGAGAGACCACGACCCCTCTATGGAGACGATCCACGTTGTATTCAAGACCCCCTCTTGGGTGGCCCCATCTTCCTCACGGAGAAGAACCGGTTACCCTTTGTATCGTCCGTTGTTGACTTTGGATCTTGTATCTCCCCTTGTGTTTCAAGGATCTAGCATATGTGTGACTATATCTTGTTGGTTTTGAGAGTTCCTCTTGTGTTTTCCCTTGTTTTCCCCTCGTGTTCTTAGTTGGGATCCGCTCCTTTCGTGAAAGATCGGTCGTATAGGGTTCCACCCTACATCAGTTGGTGAGGTGGTTTTGCCTCTGTGTGTCCCGGCAGGCCCTGCTGGGACGTCTCAGACGTCTTCTTCCGGGGGTGGCGTCTCCCCTTGCCGAGCATGCATACCCGGCAAAGGAGGCCCTTCTCCTGATGGTAACTTGCTTCTCCGGCTTGATCTTGGTCCCTCTGATCTCTTGTTCTTGTTGTTAGTTCTTTGAATCTCTTAGTCCCTTGTATTCTGGCTTGGGTTGGTGCTTCAATCTCGTCTCCGTGCATGTGCACAGTCTGGGTGACAGACCCAGGGTTTGTTGCACCGACAGAAGTCCCCGGGCCTGCCCCGAACACGCCCGAGCGTCATCGGGGTAGGGCCTAATAAGTGCACATGCAGGGTTGCTGAAGAGGTTGGTCTCTTCAGGTCTTCTTTGCTTCTTCATTAGCCTTGATTCTGGGCCAGTTTCGGTTTTTCCGCGCGTCGTGTAAAGCCGATAGTGGTGGGGCCGCTCCAGTAATGGCCCGTGAATGACTTTAACACACGAGGTAGAAACTGCCAATTTACTCTTCCCACCATGCCCTTATCCTTAGCCACGTATGCTGCATGCATCGCGCGGGGTAGGTAACGGAGGCGCGTGGCGTGGGAGAGCATCAAGGCGAGGGCCCGGTCATCTTGAATTGGCGGAGGAGGACGGTGGCCGCCCGTTGAAGGAGCGGCTCCCCTCCCCGGTCCGCCTATAAAAGGAGGGGTGGAGGAGGACGGAGTCATCCACCCTTGCATTCTTCCGCTTCTGTCTTCCGCTTCTGCTGGTTATGTTAGGAAAAAGAGTTTGGGGCCGTGCCCCGGGCTCCATCTTGAAGCCTCTCCTGGGTTCTAAAGGGGGACTCGGGCGGCGCGGCGACAACACTGGGGTGGCAACTCCGGTGTGCTCGCCGCCGGGCCACCCGTGGCCTTGTCTTCACTGGGAGGGGACGCGAACGACACCACGTCGAGGCTCGAGGCGGGCACGGCGCATGGTATCGGTCGCTCCCCATTCTTCTTCCCTTCGCGGTGCTGGAGAGGAGTCATGGAAGAGATTCGTCGCTAGTAGAGGTGAATCTGACTCCTCCCAGGCATCGTCTTCTTGCCGTGCAGGAGGGCTTCTTGCTATCATACACGTCCCTGGGACGTGTAGTGACTTCTAACGCCAGGGCTCCTGGGGACGACCATGCTCTCTGTGGGGAGACCCAGAGAGCATGGTGTCCGGTGTGACAGCCGCGCCGAGGTCTTCGTGTGGTAGTGATGCAGACGGCAGCGGCAACCCACGACGCGTCAAGAACGGGGATGACCGTTCCGACGAGTTGTGTTTGCCGATGAATCCGGGCGCCTCCCGCCCCCCACCCATCTGGTCCTCAGGCAGCGTCACCATCCTCGCTTGCCCTCCGGTTTCTTCCTCCTTGCTGGGAGCGGCGCCGTCCTGATCCTGGGGAGGCGCCGAATACCAGTTGTGCCCGCCTCTGGCCTCTTCGACCTCTTCTTTGTAGGATATGGACAGGGGCAAAGGCATTACAGGGCACTTATCTTTTTTCAGTCTTAAACTTGTCGGCACTTGCCAAATTTTAATCCAAATAATGTAACCTCTCGAGCCCATGTTAGTGTTCTATGCTTGTACTTGTATCAGCATATTAATGAAAAGGATGAACCTTGTCGGGAACCCATGCATGTGTATGTCCTTGTAGAGGTGAGATGCCTCTTTAGTGTAAATAAACGAGTTTTCCCCGGTAGGATATCCTGCCGGCACCCTTTTTGTCTGCTGGAGAGCTGCGTCTACCGGGCAACAGACAAATGGACCAGCCCCCGCCAACTCCTTTTTACTAAAGGCCACTACGACCATCCCGTTTGAAGCAACGTTCAAGTCAGGGATGGGAGCACCTAAGTCTCAAAAAGAGTGGCGAGGTTCTGTTATGCATAAGTTATAGCTTACAGAACACTAACGGACAAGAGGTAGAACTTATTTGTTTGGCTTGCCGGGGATCGCAGTGCCTGGTAGTCTTCTCAACTCCTTGTCAAAGCCAAATTCACGGCAGGAACCTACAACTTCATGCAGATGAGAATGAATGCAGGATGCGATCCTATCTATATGCATATGCAAATGCTCATGGAATGCTTATGCAGTGATCTTGGAATGCTCATGCACGCATGCAATCTTGGTCGAGGGCCCCCATGGCACTTCTTTATTTTCTCTTGCAGAGGGGCATCGCCCTGGCTTTGTACAAGGGGTTACATGCAGCTGAGGCAAGGCCTATACAAAAGGGTGGCTGCCGGGTTGGGCCCGACAGCCGCGCCTTACGGGTAGAACTTGAGGAGATGCGCAATATTCCATGAGTTTTGCAACTGAATGCCATCTCCGATCTCCAGACGGACTGTGCCAGGTCTGGTGACTCGTACTACCCGGTAAGGGCCTTCCCACTTTGGTGACAACTTGTTTGTACCCTTGGCGAACTGAATGCGCCTAAGGACAAGGGCAACTTCCTCAAAACACCGGGCGTGAACCCTGTGGCTATGATAGCGACGCAGGGCTTGCTGATAGCGTGCACCACTCGTAGCAGCCCGGAGAAGGTTCTCCTCGAGTAGCACAACGTCGTCACGCCGGTGCTGATCTTGCGCTACTTCATCATAGGCAAGCACTCGAGGTGACCCGTAAATGAGTTCTGTGAGGATAACTGCTTCTGCCCCATAGACCAGGGAGAAGGGAGTCTGCCCGGTAGCTCGGTTTGGTGTCGTTCCGAGGGACCAGAGAACTACCGGCAACTCCTCGATCCACCGCCTGTTGTGCTTCTGCAGCGTATCAAAGGTTCTCGTCTTGAGTCCACGCAGCACTTCAGTGTTCGCCCTCTCAGCTTGCCCATTGCTCTGGGGGTGTGCCACAGAGGCAAATGAGATTGGTGGAAGGCAATGCAGCTCTTGATATTGATCGGGTGCACAACGCACATATATAAGTACAAGGGGAGCCCCCAGCCTCATGTATACAAGGAAACTAGAGGCGGGGCCGGTAGGAGATTATCCTAACCATATACATGTGTACGGGCCTACATAATATGTTTAACACCCCACCGCGGTTGATACGTCACTGGTGACGCATAGACTGGACCGGAACTCCTCAAATGTAGGCGTCGGTAACCCCTTGATCATAACATCGGCAAACTACTAAGCTGTGGGAACATGAAGAACGCGGATGCCTCCAAGAGCCACCTGCTCATCCACGAAGTGAATGTCGAGCTTGATGTGCTTCGTGCGACGATGATGAACGGGGTTGGTGGAGAGGTAGACCGCTGAGACATTGTCACAGTAGACAATGGTGGCCGTCGAGACGTCAAGGAGCAACTCCTGGAGAAGCTGCCAGATCCACGAGCACTCGGCGACAGCGTTGGCCACAACACGATACTCAGCCTCGGCGCTGTAGCGGGATACCGTGGGTTGTCGTTTAGACGACCACGATATGAGCGAGGGACCCAGGTAGACACAGTAGCCAGAAGTAGAGAGCCATGTGTCCGGACAGCCAGCCCAATCAGCATCACTGTAGGCAACAAGGTCGGTCGAGGACGAGGCCGTCAACGTGAGACCCAGAGTCGTGGTGCCGCGGATGTACTGAAGAATCCGCTTTACCAGGTTCTAGTGAATGTCGGGAGGGGCGTTCATGTGGAGACACACCTGCTGACGGCATACTGCAGGTCCGGGCGAGTGAGCGCGAGGTACTGAAAGGCGTCGACGATGGAGCAATAAAACGCCGCATTCGGCATGGGCGAGCCGTCGAGTGCTGAGACCTTGGCCTTCATGTCGATAGGCGTGGGGACAGGTTTGCAATTGAGCATGCCTGCCCAGTCAAGGAGGTCCTGAGCGTACTGCTACTGATGAAGGAAGAACCCATCGGCGTGTCGCACCATCTCAATCCCGAGGAAGTAGTGCAATGGACCGAGGTCCTTAATGGTGAACTCGGTGCTGAGGCGAGCAGTATGCTGTTGAAGGAGCTCGGGCAAGGAAGCCGTCGGGATGATGTCATTGACGTAGAGGAGCAGGTAAGCAGTCGCCTGGCCCTGGTGGTAGACAAATAGCGAGGTGTCGGAGTGAGTAGCTCGAAACCCAAGCTGGTGTAGGAAGGCGGCGATGTGATGGTACCAAGCTCAAGGGGCCTGCTTCAACCCATATAAGGAGCGGGAGAGCAAGCACACGTGATCAGGATGAGCCGCATTGACAAAGCCAGTGGGCTGCTGACAGAAGACCTGCTCCGAGAGATGGCCATGCGGAAATGCGTTCGACACATCCATCTGATGCACCGGCCAGGTGCGAGAAACCGCGAGCTAAAGGACCGCGCAAATTGTGCCCGGTTTGACAATCGGAGCGAAGGTGTCAGTGAAGTCGACTCCAGTGCGCTGACGGAACCCGCGGACCACCCAACGAGCCTTGTAACGCTCGAGGGACCCGTCGGGACGAGTCTTATGGCGGAACACCCACTTGCCGATGATGACGTTGGCATGGGGGGGTCGTGGGATGAGCTGCCAGGTGCGGTTATGCAATAGCGCGTCGAACTCCTCCTGCATCGCAGCGAGCCAATGTGGGTTGTGAAGCGCGGTTCGAGCTGACGATGGGAGGGGTGACGGTGCAGATGTTGAGGCAGCAAGGAGGAACTCGTCCGCGGAGTAACGCGTGCTGGGGCGCTGGATACCAGCGCGAGCACGTGTGACCATGCGGGTAGCTGGCGGGGCCGGCGGAGGCGGCGACGGAGGGCGAGGCTGAAGAAGAGCCTGTCGGGATCACCGTTGAGGCCGTCGAGGAGCCGGGGTTAGGCGCATGGGATGCGCTCACTGACGGGGCTGCGAACTCAATGCAAGTCAAAGGCGCGGTGGCTGCCGGTGACGACGCGGCCGGTCCGGACGACGATCCTGGTGCGGCAGGCGAGGGTGGCTGTTCCGGTGCCACGGACCCTGAAGGACCCGCGGGGCGGGATGGAGAGGAGGACCCGGACGAGGGCCCAGGCGCGGTACGAGCGCCGAAGCCGGGAGGGGACCCGGGCATGGTGGGGGCCCAAAACCGGGAGGAGGTCCGACCGCGCGGGAGGGCCACCACGAGCAGCGCCGGCGGGCACAAGTGATGATGGGGAGTCGTCCGTCGGTGGTTCCTGGTGAAAATGAAAAGACCTCTCATCAAAGTAAATGTGCTGTGAAGTGAATTCGGTGGGAAACCGGGTCGTAGCAACGGTAGCCTTTGGTGTTTGGTGGGTATCTGAGAAAGATGCATGCCACGGAGCGAGGTGCAAGTTTATGAGGGGTGGTGGAGGCGATGCTAGGGTAATATAGACACCCAAAAACACGAAGATCATCATAGGAGGGGCGGTACCGAAGAGAAAATGGTGTGGTGCAAACTTCCCACGAGCACGACATGGACAGATGTTAAGAAGGAGAGAGGCGGTGGCTAGGGCGTCCGGCCAAAACCGGGGCGGGACGTTAGCATGGAAGAGCAGGGTGCACACACAATCATTGAGGGTGTGGAGAATCCGTTCGGGGCGACCATTTTGTTGGGATGTATACAGGCAGGTGAGACAAAGAATAGTGCCATGTGTGGAGAGTAGGGTGAGAACCCCGATGTTATCGAACCCCTTCCCGTTCTTAGTCTACAAAGCATGGATGGGACGCCCAAACTGCGTGGCGACATAGGAGTAAAAAGTGGTGAGAACGGAGAGTGCATCGGATTTTCTCCGTAACGGGATGTTCCACACATAATGCGAAAAATCATCAAGTATGACAAGATAGTATAAAAAACCCGTATTACTGGCAACAGGAGATGTCCATAAGTCGCTATGAATCAACTCAAATGGATACGATGCCACCGATGAGGACGTACTAAACGGAAGATGGACGTGCTTGCCGAGGCGACAAGCATGACAAGTATGATCATCGGTTTTATTACACGTGATGAAAAAGTCCTAAGAATATGACAAAGGGTGGTGGAGTTCGGATGTCCCAGCCGAGCATGCCAAAGGTCCACCGTGACGGAGAGGGCGACCGGAGTGGAGGTGGTGGTGGTGGTGGAGTGGAGTGGGTAGAGCTCGTCCGGGCTGTCACATCTGTGGAGTACCATCCGGGTACGGGCGTCCTTGACAGAAAAACCGACTTCGTCAAATTCAACAGTTACAGGATTTTCACGTGTAAAGGAACGAACGAAAACAAGAATTTTGATTAAGTCAGGTGAAACTAAGACATTAGACAGATGTAATGGCATGGAGTTAGACGGAAAAGAACCATGACCGACATGAGTAATGGGAAGGGATGATCCATCCCCAACAGTGATACGACATGCGGTAGAAACTAGATATGCAGAGTTGAGATTACCGGGGTTGGAAGTCATGTGAGTTGTAGCCCAAGTATCCATATACCAGTCGCCTCCTATGGTGTATGTGTTGGGTGTTGTTGCGGAGCAAAGTGCCGCAAGGAGGGCCGGATCCCAAGGGGCCAGCGAAAGTGCAGCGACCGCGGCAGGGGGCGCGGCAGGGTAGGCGGGCGCGGCACTGGGATAGCCACCCGGCGTGGCGTACGTGGGCGGGGGTGGCAGGGGCGGGTAGCCGCCCGGCGCAGCGTACATCACTTGGTGGGCGCCGGGACGGGCACCGAAGATGCCAGCCAGGACGGGGGCCCGCGGCACGGGCATCGTGTACGCGTGGACCACCCCGGTCCAGGGGTTCGGCGCGGCCGCCCAGGGGGCGGGGGCAGCTGCTGCTGCGGTTGGTGCCCCCTCCCCCTCCCGCACCATTCAGTTGCTGCTGCTTCTTGCCGCGGCCGCCCCCGCAGCAATGATCGTTCCCAGGGGGCGGCAGCGGCAGGTTGGTCTAGGCCGGTGGCTGAGACGGCGCCGGGAAGTAGGAGGCCGCAAGCGGGTTGGGGAACCGCGGCGGCTGCAGAGCCGTGGGGGGGCGGCATGCGAGATGCCTGCAGCGAGCGCCATGTGCGTGGCTCAGGACTTCACCATCTTCATCCTCCTCTCCTCCAAATGAAGATAGGCCACAACCCTAGGAAAGGTCGGGTCCGGAAAGAACATGAGGTTGGAGGCCGTGTTGCTGAACTCTTCGCTCAGACCGGCGGTGAGAGTGCTAAGGAGGAGCTCGTTGGAGATCTTTTACCTGAGGTCGCGAAGCTCGTCAGCATGTTTCTTAAGGCGCATACAATAATCATCAATGGACGAGTCATGTTGATGGCAGCCAAAAAAATCCTGCTGAAGAAACATGCGGCGCTGGAGGGCATTGTCCGTGAAGAGCCAGTTCAGCTTTGCCCACACCGTCTGCGCGTCATCCTCGTCACACACGATGGTGTGGAAGAGGTCTTTGGAGATGGTTTGGTACAGCCAGCGGGTGATGGTGGCGTCGATGGTCATCCAGTCGTTATCCGCGAAAATGAGATCGATGTCGACGGAACCGTCAACATGGTTGATGAGGTGGTACTCGTGGAAGATGAGGGAGAAATAGGTTTTGCAGGCGTAGTAGGTGGGGTTGGCATAGCCCAGGATGATGGGCACGCGAGCGAAGATGTCAAGATCGCGAACGAGTTCCACCGGAGGAGGAGCCGGACCGTCTAAGGGGTTCGAGGGGATGGAGACGGAGGAGTGGGAGAGGCCATCGGAGGGGATGGGTGGTTCGGCGCGGCAGCACAAGAGGCGGCAGCGCGGTTGGGTTCGAGCTGTCAGGGGCTCGGGAAGGGAGGTGGCGATCGGGAGGGAGATGGGAAGGAAGGAGGCGCGCGTGGCGGCGCTAGAGGGTAGCGGCGGCTGCCGCGGGGGGCTGCGGCGGAGGCGCGGCTAGGGCTTGAGCGGAAGCTAGGGTAGGATCGGGAAGGAAACTGATACCATGTTGGAAGGCAATGCAACTCTCGATATTGATCGGGTGGACAACGCACATATATAAGTACAAGGGGAGCCCTCAGACTCATCTATACAAGGAAACTAGAGGCGGGGCCAGTAGAAGATTATCCTAACCATATACATGCGTACGGGCCTACATAATATGTTCAACAGAGATCTTGTATCCAAGGGCATAAACATATTGCATGAAGGCGCGACTCGTAAACTGGGTGCTGTTGTCGGTGATAATCCTTGCCGGAACTCAAAAACGACACACCAATTCTTTCAAGAACTTGATAGCTGACTGAGCAGTTGCCTTTCTCACGGTAGTCACTTCTGGCCACTTTGTAAACTTGTCGATAGCAACGAACAAGAATTCAAGCCCTCGATTGCTCGGTTGAAGGGGCCGAGGATATCGAGCCCCCAGACCGAAAATGGCCATGATAGAGGGATTCTCTGAAGATCTTGGGCCGGCAGGTGGATTTTCTTGGAATGGAACTGGCAGGCTTCACATTTGGTGACTAGCTCGACCGCATCTTGGAGGGATGTGGGCCAGTAGAATCCTTGCCGGAATGCTTTCCCAACTAATGCCCTTGATTCAATGTGGGAGCCGCACATGCCTTTGTGTATCTCAGCCAGTAGTTCCTTTCCTTCTTTCCGATAGACACACTTTAATTTCACACCATTGGGCCTCCTTCTGTACAGAGTGTCATCGACAAACTGATACATACTGGCCCTCCGGGCTACTTTTTCAGCTTCATCTTGGTTGCCGGGAAGTTCTCCGGTTTGGAGGAAGTGGACAATGTGCCTTGCCCAAGTTGGAGCCTGGGGCTCGGCAACGAGGACTAGCGGCACCTCCTGTGTTGCGGGAGCACATGCCTCATTCGCGGGGTCCATGGGCCCTGCTGGAGGGTGTGGTCCAGCAGGCTGTGAGGAGTTATTTCCGGCAGGGTCTCTGCCAGGAGTGGGCGACTCTACCGGGAGAGGCTTACCGGAGCCCAACTTTCTCTTTTTCTGGGCCATTGTTGCTGGCGATAAGGAGGGCAGAGTGAGATGGAGAACAAAAGTCCCTGGTTCCACAGGAAGCTTCTGCGCAACACACTTTGACTGATGATTAGCTATGTTGTTTTCCGCACGGGGTACATGCTCTGTTTGCAATCCATCAAAGTGATCGTCCAATTTCCTCACTTCCTTGACGTATGCCTTCATCAATGGACTATGGTAATCCTTGTTAACTTGTCTCACCACAAGTTGTGAATCTCCTCGAATGATCATCTTCTTAATTCCCAATTCAAGTGCAATCCTGAGCCTGGCAAAGGGCCCTTCATACTGTGCTGTATTGTTGGTTGCTTCATCCCGGGCAAAATGCATTTTGACCACGTACTTCAAGTGCTCCCGGAGGGGGAGACAAGAAGCACGCTAGCTCTTGCACCTTGTAGGGAAAAAGCACCGTCAAAATACATAATCCATTCTTGGGGCGATTCCTTGTCGGGATAGCTGTTTGTGTCACTTCCTCATCAGGGGTTGGCGTCCATTCTGCAATAAACTCTGCCAATGCCCTGCTCTGAATAGTTGATGTGCTTTCAAACTTCAAACCAAACTGGATAACTCCAAAGCCTACTCCACTATTCTGCCGGTAGCCTCAGGGTTCCGGAGTATCCTTTGCAATGGAAAACGAGTGACAACCGTGATCTCATGGGCTTGGAAGTAGAGGCGCAGTTTCCTTGAGGCCATGATGAGACCAAAAATCAACTTTTGCACGCCAGAGTACCTCGATCTAGCCCCATGTAATAGGGAGCTGACGAAGTACACTGGGCGCTGCACCACTTTCTTCCTTGCCGCGTCCTTGGGGTTGCTCTCGTTGTCATGCTCACTGCTGTCCTAATCATTTTCTGACTCTGCTGGTCTCTGCTCACTCTCTGCCTAATCCACTTCTCGCTGTGCTACCAAGGCTGCACTAACCACTTGTTTGGTTGCCGCTAAGAACAGCAGCAATGGATCCTGGGGTTTAGGAGCAACCAAGGTAGGTACAGAGGACAAGTAGGCCTTCAACTCTTGCAAGGCTGCATCTGCTTCCGGGGTCCACTTCATGGGCCCTGCCTTCTTCAAAATTTTGAAGAATGGTAGGGCACGCTTGGCAGACTTGGAGATGAATCTGCTTAGCGCGGCAACACATCCTGTTAGGCGCCTCACATCCTTAACCGTCCTAGGTGCTTGGATCTGCTCGATGGCCTTGATCTTGTCGGGGTTGGTTTCGATCCCGCGATTGGACACAAAGAACCCAAGCAACTTGCCGGAAGGAACACCAAATACACACTTCTCAGGGTCGAGCTTCAACTTGATCTTGCGCAGATTAGCAAATGTCTCCTCCAAATCATGAATAAGGGTGGCCCTATCCTTGGTCTTGACCACAATATCATCCATATAGGATTCTATGTTTCTATGCAGCTGTGGCTCAAAACCAATCTGAACTGCCCTTGCAAAAGTGGACCCGACACTCTTTAATCCGAATGGCATGTGTACAAAACAGTACGTACCACATGGAGTGATGAATGACGTCTTCTCTTCATCTTCGTTGGACATGAAGATTTGGTGATACCCAGAGTACGCGTCCAGAAGGGAGAGCAAATCTCAACATGAAGTTGAATCCACAATCTGATCGATTCGCGGCAAGGGAAACGGGTCCTTCGGGCAAGCCTTGTTGAGATCTATGAAATCTATGTGAAGCCTCCACTTCCTGTTAGCCTTCCGGACTACCACTGGGTTTGCCAACCACGTGGGATGCAGTACTCCTCTGTCCAATCCAGCTGCCTCAAGTCTCTTGATCTCTTCTGCGATGACCTGCTGCCTCTCCAAGGCCTGCTTCCGAACTTTCTGTTTGACAGGTAGGGCATGTGGGCAGACAGCAATGTGGTGCTCGATTACCTCCCTGGGAACACCGGGGATAGCAGATGGTTGCCAGGCAAATACATCAATATTCGCCCGCAGGAAGGCAACGAGCGCACTTTCCTATTTGTCATTGAGGGTGGCGCTGATAGTGAAAGTACCATCAACGCCAGGTAGCCCTGGTGGGACCTTCTTCACTTGGGGTGCAACGACCTTGGATCTCATGCTGTTGGAACACTCTGGCACGTCGTCAACGGGTGTCGTGCACTCGGTGGGGGCACGCTTACAGGACTCTTTGCCGGAGTCACTACAATCCCTCTTCTTTCCTTTGCTTTGCTTAGCGGAACCTGCTGCTACCGCCGCCTCTCCCGCGACCGCGTCCTGATACATCTTGTCCACAAAAATGATTGCATCCTTCTCATCTGATGGGATGGTGATGACTCCTAGTGGCCCAGGCATCTTCAAGGTGTTGTAGGCATAGTGGGATGCCACCATGAATTTAGCCAGGGTCGGGCGTCCAAGAATCCCATTGTATGGCAGGGGGTGTCACCGCGGGAGGTCCGGTGGGCCTAGGTGAGGCCCTTGGTTCACTTCCATCATGCGCCACATTGGTCGGCCCGTGACGCATTTAGGGAGACCCATGGAGGACTAGTCGTACAAGACAAAGATAGCAGAGTCGTGAAGGACTCTGTGTCCACTGACAAAGCCGGCTAGGATTTGTAACCCTAGGTCCCCGGACTAAGGTAACTCCTTATCTATGATATTACTATTCATCCAACCTAACTTTAAGGGGCATCCTACAGAATGCTCTGCTAGAATCATACTCCTCAATTAGGAAGAGAGGTGGAGAAAATGCGTGAGAGATAGGCCTAAAGATAATGTGCGTGCGAGAGACACATAGGCAGCTATATGTATATAGAAAGGGTCGATGGGGATTGTGCATGTGTATGCTTATGAGAGGAAGAGCGCTTGTGATAAAGGTTAGTGAAAATAGCCGTAAATGGTTATGAGAGGGAGGGAGGGTTATATCGAGAGCATGTCTGCGAGAAAGACACCTCGGGACACGTAAAAGACTGATGTACACATTGATTAAAAATATAAATTGTATCCAAATATTAGGATGGTATCATGATATTTTTGCAATTCGCATAAGGAATGATCATTGATCCATCAGACATCTATATTCTATCGAATTTGAGCATGTCTATGTTATTATTCGACATAATTGATCCATGGAGTTAGTATTTTGAACTCCAGACACTGCATCGCTTTAGCAATCGAATATAAACGTGAGTATAGTTCATGTTGTGTGTGTAAAGCACATTATACATACAAAAGTTACACAATGAACATTATAAATAGCTAGCTATGAACTAGCATACATTTAAATTCAACTTAAGGTGGTTTAAAAAATTCGAATTCAACATGAAATCCATTCAATTATTTGAATTTGATATCATGGCATTTGTAAATCATACCTAAATTATGGGGGATCAATCTTTGCTCTGCTTTTGTACATAATAGCATATATAGTCGTGTACAGAATAGATTCAAATTTACCTCCTCCATTCCAAAATAATCGTAGTCATAGGATTTTGAAGTGTCAAAATTTTGAAAAGAAGCGCATAATTTAATGAGGTTTTCAAACATACAAGGTAAAATTTAACGTTGTCTATTTAGGTCAATCCTCAATGTTCAAGAGTACTCTAAACGTGAATGCTTCTGTTTCAAAATTTCGAACGAAGCGCCAAAAGAGCCTCTACTCGCCCGAAACCGCGTGAGACCAATGTTTGGTAGAAGGAAATTACTTTTCTAACTCCGACCCGTGAAACCTACCAGCCCAACATCCAAAGGTCTAAACCGGGGTAGGTTTGTAGCTTCATCTGGATGCCACGCAACCGCCTCCGAAAAACATTCATACACCATGGTCGCATAAGCACACATGCGCTTGGCCGAAATCACTCCTGCCCACTATTTGGGACACCTGGGATTACTATCCTACCCCCGACCCGCAGTAGGTCCGTAATTTAAGAGGGGGGAAAAGTTTGTACTTTCCCCAAATTTCAAACAAGCGCGTCCCATCTGTTTAAAAAAACCAAACACAAGCGCGTCCCAGACCGAAACTTGGTTCCCCCTTAGCTCCCCCAACGCCCTCCCCTCCCGTCCAATTCCCCATTCGTACTCCATGGGTGCCAAAACTAACTCTCCACCAGCCGCGAAACCCCGGCATCCTTCGTCCACCACCCCATCCCACCCATCAACCGCCGCCCTCCTCCATCACGCCGGAGCCGATACCCCGACGTCGTTGTCCACCGCAACCGCAATCGCAAAGCCCTCCACGGCTAGTAGTTGAAGTCGAGGTTGAGCTGCCTCCAAGTCGGCGACGTGCACCGTACCCGAGACAGTTCAACCACGCCCTCCTGCGCCTCACCGCTTTTGCTTCAACATCGCCACCGTCCATCTCACCGGAGCTATTACTGCTACGCTGTCCTTCGCCGCCTCGGATCTGCTTCCCCTCCGCCAATAGACGGCCACTGCAACTCAGTCAACAATTTGGCCATGGGTTCGTCCAAGGCTCCACCCTCCTCCAAAACATCGGTTCCCCCAGTGAAAAGAAGAACATCGCCACGATATCCAGAGGACACAGCACTGGCAACCGAAAATGGTACTCCTCTTCCCTTATTCGTGCAAATCTTACATGTCTACTTGCATGGTATTCATCCCACAGAAGACACTAGTTGACCGCTTCTTCCTACACCTTCTTCTTGATACTAGATGTTCCTAGTAACTCACGGTGCACAAGGTTTCTCCTCATATACTGTTTCAACTTAGCTAGAGGTCCGTCGCCCCCGTGGATTTCAATTCCTGGTCAGTTGATTCCCAATTAAAGGAACCATTCCCTGGCGTAACAGGCGCTAGTCCGCCTATTATGCCGGGGAAGCAGCGCCTCGGTGTTTATCTTAGGGTGTGTGGGGCCTAGGAGCTGCTGGTGCCTGATCTGGAGGTCAGCCGGGCTTAAAGGGATGGCCCGGGGGTGCTGCCAAGCATGGCGGTGGTGTGAGGTCGAGGGGAGGGTGGGGCGGCGGAGGCAGGGGTCTGGGCCGGTGGTCGTTGGCAGTTTGAGAAAGATCGTCAAGAGTGACTAGCGGGAGGTAGACGAAGGCCATCTGCCCGTTCCTTGTAGATCGGACGGTTCATAAAAAAAATTACTGACCTGTTTATTTTCAGTCGACTGTTATTTTGATAGGACCACATGTTGTGATGTGCTGGAGGAGTACCTGCATTTCCCAGCCATCCCTATGCTCATATATTACAAAATCATACGAGGTAGAATCTAATTTTGTTTGCCATGCAATGCTGTAGAGCTATCATATGTCTCCTGTCATTTATTTTTCAGCCACCTACTATCTGCTACTTTTAAAGTGCACTAGTTCTGCACACACTTCACACATACTCTCACTATTGTGTTTTTCTGCATGGTTATTTCAGACTCTGCCTTGACAGAAGGACGAAATAAAAGAGAGAAGTCGCTCCTGCTTTCTTCACGGGTAGGCAAGACACGTTTTGGAGCTTTAAGGGTTGCATGTTCAACAAATGGAGACAGTAAACGTAGCTCTGGAGTTGATGATCTCGCTCGCCATTACCACCATCCCAGGTGCTTCCTTTAACTTCACAGTGTCATATGTGGTTGCATGTTGCATATGGTGTCTAGCTTGTATTCGAAAGGCCGAAGTCGGTCTTTATTAAGATAAGGAAAGATATTTTTTACATGAACCACCATCCCGGGAGCACCAGACAAACAGCTTGTCAGGGAACCGGCCGACCCAGTGACAAGCCCAACACGGACAGGTATCACCTAGAAGCCAAATAAAAAGCCACGATGGTGGCGAAGCAGCCCGCCTCCCACCGGGCTCTCATGTCCTCGATGATCATGCTCACCACTCCAGCCGGATGTCTAGCTTGTATTGCTTCCAATTTGGTTAAATTACATCTGCTTAGCTTACAAATTATACCATTGAATATGACATGCCTTCCTGTTTTTGCTACATACTAGTACATCTGTCTATTAACCATGTTCTTACATCAAAGTAATGTTCTTGTGTATCCCTCATCAATCACTTATGACGCGACAGTCACGCCAGTGGGTTACTATGAGAAAATATGTTGTTTTAAAGAATGCAGTGTGATGTAGGGTGGAACCCTAGATGGCCGATCTTTCACGAAAGGAGCGGATCCCAACTAAGAACACGAAGAACATGAGGGGAAACACATGGGAAAACACGAGGGAATCACTCAAACCAACAAGAACAATCACACATGTGCTAGATCCTCGAAACACAAAGAGATACACGATCCAAATGCAACAAAGGACGATACATAGGGTAACCGGTTCTTCTCCGTGAGGTGGTCTTGAATCCACGAGGGGATCTTCCCGTGAGGGATCTTGAATCCAAGGTGGATCTTCTCCGTAGAGGCCGCGGTCTCTCTCGTGGAGTAGATCTGTATGGATGAGCAAAGCTCTATCTCTAAATGAGCTAAACCAATGCTAACCCTAAAACGTAGGTGGAGGGGGAGTATATATAGTCTAAGGGGCGAAGGGGTACATGGGCTTTCGGCCCGGATACACTGCACGCAGGCAGGAGGGGCCGGATGTCCGGGCTGGCGGGCCGGATGTCCGAGCTGGAGTGGCCGGTCTCGGAGCTCTCTGGATAGGCGGAGTCCGGATGTCCGGGCTGGGGGCCAGATGTCCGGCGGCTCGGGAAGAGCCGGATGTCCGGGCCTCTGGCCGGATGTCCGGGCTGGGGGCCGGATGTCCGGCGGCTCGGGAAGAGCCGGATGTCCGGGCCTCTGGCCGGATGTCCGGGCTGACGGGGTTCAGCTTCGGGTGCGTTTTGTGTTGGGCGCTGGATTTTTGGGGGTCGGGCCGGATGTCCAGGGCCTGTAGCAGTTGGCTCTTCTTCCTTCTCCTTCCTTTGCTTCTGCGCACGCTTGGCCTTTGCCCTTGGGTTCTCCATGGTCTCCTCGGGTGTACCTGAGTATGAACAAGGTCCGCGCTTGAAGTAGCATCCATGTCTTACATACGGAAAGGGAAGATTCGGAAAGGGGCGAGTTCACCTTGTGTCCAATGGCGTATGCTTGAGGTCTCAAGACAAGGGCACTTGGGGCTTGGGGAGAAGTCGTAGTGTACATGGGGATGATCGTAGGATGCTCCGTATCATCTCCCCTCCCTTGGGAAAGATCCGACCTCAGATCATAATCCTCATCACCATGGAAACGGTTGTCGTGGACGGACTTGTAATTGGATGGAGTGGAAGTCATGGCGCAATCCAAGTACTCCAAGGTGTCTCCATAGTGGTATACATGCAAAAAGAGCAAACACAAGCAACACCCGGAAATAAAATGGTTAGCACACACAAAGTGTCCATCAAATAAGCATGAGTTCGTCTGATGAGATTGATCATGACAAGCTGCATGAAGCTTAGCCAAATGATATAGAATGATATGTAAGGCAATCATGGAAGCAAATTCATTTGTTGTGCACACAAAAGTATGGCAACTGGTATGATGTACAAAGCTACAAATTCTACCATTGTGCAAAATGATGTCATAGTGAGACGGTTTATCAGTAGCATGAATATGGCAATGGATGCTCAATATGAATAAGTTATCATGCGATTGATGGTAGGAAATATGATCATGATGTATGAATATGCCATCAAGAAAGATCACAAAAAATTTGCTAAGGAAATGTACAAGCTCATATATCATGGATGACATGGGAATAGGTGCAACAAGACAAGCCTAATGTGTGTCAATCCATGCATAAGATGCAAATTTGTTATGGGTGGTGTTGTACCATAGCTCAATGTTGTGGTAGAAGTGATGGTCCGGTGGTGAATCCACTAAGTCCGAGCACTCCTCAACTTGAAGATCCAAAGGGTCCATCTCCAATGTCGCTCCTCCGTTCCCGACATGTATCATGTAGACAACAAGAAGGAAACAACAATGAAAGAATGACCCATCCAATATGCATATTTGAGGATGGCTCAAAGGGAAGGAGGTCACCTTTAGGAGCTTCTCAAGGATGTTGGAGTTGCGCATCTTGTATGCCTTCACATGCCCAAGATGTCTCATGACGGTAATGCCTTGTGAATCCTTCAAAATGAAAGAACATGACAAACACTTGGAAAAACAAATGAGGTTAGCAGAAATGCAAAACCTATCATTCGTGTGGTAAGATACCAAACAAGTGTATGCATCATGCTCATCATAAGAAAGGACAAGGGAGCATTTCATAGTATGGAGGCATATGATGCGAGAACAACCAAATACAATAGGCTCCATCAAACAAGCATGCATCACAAGTAAGGTGTCAGAGTCTCCAATATCAATAAGCATAGTATGGTTGCACTCACTACAAGTAGATATGAGGGAAGCAACTAATGGACACAATAGACAATGATCAAGATATATCATGTGAGAGGCATGAGCATATATGTCATCAACCCAAGAAAGCGAGTAAGAATGGAACATGGGTGATGCGACAAAGCAAGCAATCCAAGTGATCAAGTCAAGCAAGCTAGTAGTGCGAAGATGCAACGTACTAGAAGGAATCACGGCAAACATGTCATGGGTGCCAATAGTGTGCATGAATAATTCACATGACATAGCACAAGCATGAAAGCAAGATATGAGGAAAGTATCGTCATTGTATTGGCAAGAAGTCTTATGTAAATAGCAATTGAACAATATGACTCTCTCAACACAACAAGCATCAATAGCATGAGGCACATGATAAACATGGAAATAGCAACAAGGATCTCCACCAAACATGAAAATACACATAGGAGTAGCATAATGGTGAATCATGGGTAAATGCAAGCAAGGGTCACAATTGCATGGCAAAATCATAGAAA
This sequence comes from Triticum aestivum, assembly GCF_018294505.1. Classification (NCBI taxonomy): domain Eukaryota; kingdom Viridiplantae; phylum Streptophyta; class Magnoliopsida; order Poales; family Poaceae; genus Triticum; species Triticum aestivum. Next base: position 175,652,833 of record NC_057805.1, on the reverse strand, counting down.
GAGGCATAGCATGCAAAGTGAACACGGGAAAATGGGCATAACGTAACAAGTGATATATAGACCAAAGCCGTGTGAGAGCCAAGTAAAAGGAATGCGCGAAGTCGTTGCGCAAAGGGAATGGTGGGGGGGACAATCCACGGGATCCCAAGTCATCTTTGCTCTCAAGAGCTCGTTTCGTCAACTCTTGGGATTGAGAGGTTGACGAGTATACGTGAGTACCTACACAAAACAATGACAAAGGGAAAGTTGTGTTTGCATGGTAGATGTACACATCATCCATCATGATGCGCACGTGCATGCGTTGGTTAGCACAAAATAGCCCATGCTCAAATAAATGAGATGCGTGATATAGAAACATGTCATCCATCATGAGAGGTTTGTTGTTATGTATAGCATAATGGAGACTCAAATTGTGTAATGCATCATGAGAAATATGTAGAGCATTGTTATTGATGGAATGCATATGGTGCACGCAATTATTGGAATCATGCAAAGTATGGAATGCATCAAAATCTCCTAATATGTATGAGGAAACTATGGGGGTCTCCTCATGAGCATTAATGGAAACATCACATGGAGAATATTGACAACATCCAAAACAATGCATATTTGGAACAATGTGATCATGGCATGGCATAGTAGATGAATTGCGCAAATCATGTAAAGGAAGCATGGCAGTATCATCACATGAAAAAAAAGCCAATGACCATCATTTCGTCATCTATGGCATAAGTGCAAATGGGATTTATCTTAACGGGACATGCATAGTTACTATGTTGAGATTGTAATGATGCAATATGGGAGATCTCACTCATAGCATATGACAAGTTTAAAGGGTTGTCGAACATGATGTGACCAAAAGAATTTTCACATGATATCCTATGGATCATAGCATCACAACTAGGCAACTCAACATGCTCATCATCATATTCATCATAAAATGGTAAGTCATGACATGAGGAAGTCGCACTAGCATGAAGCATGGGAATAGGTGGATCAACATCATGCAAGCAATCATTGGTAAGATAGTCCACTAGTGGGACAAGAGAAGAACCATCACCTATGTTACCTTTGGAGCATCACTCATGTGTTGTAGGTGAGGTGTCGAAGACCAAGACGTGGTCATCTACATCTTGATGGAACCATGTGGGGGGTGTATCATCGACCACCATGGCCATCGTCGTCTCCATTGGAGGTATGGACTCGTCGAGGATAGGCATGTCGTCATGTAGGAGACCTAGCACCAAAGAAAACACACTCGGAGTAGAGGTTAAGTTGTTAGAAATCATACTGGCATCACATGCCGTGTAAACTACCTCACTCACTAAGTGTTGTGGCTCACTCACTCCCTCTTGGATGCTCTCACTCGTATGTTTGGTGGAGTCACTTAAATGGCTCTCGACCTCACATAGGATGTGGGGCATGCTCTCAAGTGTGGGGCTAGTGGTGGTCACACTCATCCTCTCATAGAAAATGCACTCAATGTCATATATGGTGGAGTCACTCATCTCACTCATGGGTTGGTGGCTCTCCTCACATGGCAATTGGGTCATCTCATGTTATGTGGGTGTCGAAGAGGTGTAGGTGCAAACGTATCCATGCTCAATCATGCCGTAGCCGTAGCCGTGGATGAAGGCAGAAGATGGCACATCATCACTCTCCTCCAAGACCAAAGATAAGGTCTCATGTGCGGTCTCATAGCTTGACTCGAAGTATGAGTCCAATATGGGCGCCGTCTTCGTGTTGTTGAAGAGGTTCTTGCTCGTTGCCGTGGTTGAAGGGGATGGCCCTAGCTCGACCTTCTTGTAGCCGTCTTGTTGTTGGAGGCCCATGTGATGTGGCACCTCGTAGCTCGTCTCCATGACCGAAGGGAATTTCCCATTCTCGGCCTTCTTCCTTGAGGGGCTTCCGAAGATGGAAGTGTCGCCCTCACTTGTAGGTGGTCGCCTCATTGTTGAAGATGTCGATGTAGCCGAACTCATGGGAAGTAGGCGATGATGTCGTACATCCAAAGGCGAAGATGCCTTGATAGCACTTGGCGAAGATGCCGAAGTGGTGGTGGTAGCCGTAGCTCCGTCTTGGTGGTGCTCGTCTCGCGGTCTTCTCTTGTGCTCATGAAGTTTGGCCGTAGCTTGATGTAGAGCTTGTTGGGACTTGTAGGTAGGCGCATCTCGAGCATCTTCATGATGATGGTGTCTTTGTCGCACCTGAGCTCGTAGTAGAAGTTGTACGTCGTCGTCGTGCACATGTTGCTTGGAGGTGACTTGCTCTTCATGACGATGTGGATCACGAACGTGATGAAGGTCGCCATGTAGATGTGGACGTGGACGACTTGCGCTTGCATCACATGGGCGCTCTGAAGATGATCGACTTGCTCGCCGTCGCCTTGAGGATGATGAAGGGGAAGAACGATTGATCAACAAGTAGTCTCTTGTCCTTGCTTCGGAGTGTTGTATGTCAATGGCGAAGTTGTCGATGCACTCTCGCAATCATGATTGTGCGCCTTGCATTTGTCGTTGTAGATCGAAGATTGACGCTTTGGTGATGTAGTTGTTCGCGCCGTCGTTGTTGTCGAAGACCGGAGATGAAATGCCTTGCCTATCCATCACAAAACTCGAGCAAATATGAGTGGGAGAAAGAGAAGAACTGTACCAAATGTACCTTGACCGATGTTGAAGATGGATCAATGATCACTCAATAATGTAACAAGGAAATAGCACAATTGGTACCGATCTTGTCAATTTCTCACACCTACACAAGTAAGGCTTATGGTGGAGCTCGGTGAGGATAGTGGCACAAAAATTTGATGCAAAATGTTAGCAAGAGTCAATAATGTTGAAAGAGATTCATAAATTCGCAAGTGAAACAAGTAGACCAATAGCAATGAATGGCACACGGAAATGCACACACGGATAGATAAATGGGGTCGTGCAAACAAGGAATGAGCACAAAATGTGGAGTCCACGGAAAAAGCTCGTGTTGCATAACTCAAGAGAGACGCTAGCACAATTGCTATAGGCGGATACGACACTTGTGCACAACCTATAAGATGCAAAGATATATCAACTTTCTATCCCAAGTATGCTATGTATGTATGGCTCCCGGTGTTTCTCTCAAGATGATCCAAGATGATCGGATATGACAATCTTATATGCAATGTGGTATGATGCTATGGCACTTGCTTACAAGCTCTTTGTTCTATCTCTTTTGCTTAAAAGCTTATTGTTTTTTATAAGTATGGCCACTTTGCGAAATGCACAAACCAAGATAGCAAGTGTGTATATGCGGGAACAATCTTTGGACACAATGGGTGATATGATACCAAGATGATATGGTATGTATGCTATGGGATGTGTAGATCACTAATGTGCACAAGTAAAGTTGTCGGCAATACTCAAATGGCTAGTCTCGATAGGCAAGTGATGCAAAATAGGCTAGGGGTTATCAATGCAATGGCAAGGGAATATACAATGAAGGGATACCACGATACCAAGATGATATGGAGGTTACCGTCCTTGGCGATGCTGAGTGGCGATGTTCTTGATGTAGATACCAAGATGATGGAGACTCGTCCCTAAGTAGCCGAAACACCTTAGGAAATGGAAAAACCGCGAACTCAAAATCTCAAATGTCAAATGGTGGTAGCGGGAATGCGGTGGTGGTTTTGCGGAAACTCGATGGGATTGCGAAAATGCAATGATGGGGTTTGGAGTATGCAATGCAGAAGGGGAGGGTAAGGTGGTGGACTATACACGGTGTCGGAGTTGGAAGCACGGTCCCTAAGTAGCCGAAACACCTTAGGAGACACAACTCACAACACAAACAAAATTGGGTTAAGTTGGGTTGGCGGAAGTGTATGGTGGGTAAGCCTATGCGGTAGTTATGGTGGTGGTTGATGAAGAAGTAGACGTCCCTAAGTATCCTAAACACCTTAGGAGACTCAAATCACAACTCAAACAACCACTAATGCTATAACGAACAAAAAGGGTTAGGCTGCGGAAGTCGGTGGTGGTTATGCGGACGATATGGTGGAAGCCCTAGGGAAAGATGCCAAAGTTCCAAAAATTAGATGGAGTCAAATGGGGATGTAACCTATCTAGATTGATAGAGGATGTCAATAGCTACTCAACGAGCTAAAGAACGCGAAAATCAGACTCCGGATGTGAAAGTTATGGGCAAAACGGTGAAACACGGGAGGCACATGCTCCAGGGGTCGGACATCGGGGGTCGGGTCCGGATATCTGGGACCTGATGTCCAGAAACTTGCGCGATTTTGCGCTCCAGGAGCCGGATGTCCAGCTTGGGGCCCGGATGTCCGGCCCGATGATTCCAGATCGGGATTTGGACTTCGAAACTCGACTTGGGGGCGGAAATTGATGATTTCAAGGGCAAAATTGGAGAGCTTTCGTGGATGGAAAGTGGGGAAACTTGGGGAAATGCTAGATCCACTCAAAACCAAGCAAATCCTTGAATAAAAAATCAACAAAACATCATCAAACCAACAAATCACAAAAAAAATTGGGGCTATTTTTGTGGGGATTTTTGAAATTGGGGGAGAAATCAACAAAACTAGGCTAGAAAAAAAGAGGGGAGGCTCTGAAATCGTGATCAACCTTGCTCTGATCCAAGATGATGTAGGGTGGAACCCTAGATGACCGATCTTTCACGAAGGAGCGGATCCCAACTAAGAACACGAAGAACACGAGGGGAAACACGAGGGAAAACACGAGAGGATCACTCAAACCAACAAGAACAATCACACATGTGCTAGATCCTCGAAATACAAAGAGATACATGATCCAAATCCAACAAAGGACGATACATAGGGTAACCGGTTCTTCTCCGTGAGGAGGTCTTGAATCCACGAGGGGATCTTTCCGTGAGGGGTCTTGAATCCAAGGTGGATCTTCACCGTAGAGGCCGCGGTCTCTCTGGTGGAGTAGATCTATATGGATGAGCAAAGCTCCATCTCTAAATGAGCTAAACCAATGCTAACCCTAAAACATAGGTGGAGGGGGAGTATATATAGTCTAAGGGGCGAAGGGGTACATGGGCTTTCGGCCCGGATACACTGCACGCAGGCAGGAGGCGCCGGATGTCCGGGCGATGGGCCGGATGTCCGGGCCTTCGCGATGTGCCGGATGTCCGGGCTGGAGTGGCCGGTCTCGGAGCTCTCTGGATAGGCGGGGTCCAGATGTCTGGGCTGGGGGCCGGATGTTCGGCGGCTCGGGAAGAGCCGGATGTTCGGGCTCACGGGGTTCAGCTTCGGGTGCGTTCTGTGATGGGCGCCGGATTTCCGGGGGTCAGGCCGGATGTCCAGGCTGGTCCGGATGTCCGGGCTGGGACCGGATGTCCGGGGCCTGTAGCAGTTGGCTCTTCTTCCTTCTCCTTCCTTTGCTTCCGCGCACGCTTGGCCTTGGTCCTTATGTTCTCCATGGTCTCCTCGGGTGTACCTAAGTATGAACAAGGTCCGCGCTTGAAGTAGCATCCATGTCTTACATGCGGAAAGGGAAGATTTAGAAAGGAGCGAGTTCACCTTGTGTCCAATGGCGTATGCTTGAGGTCTCAACACGAGGGCACTTGGGGCTTGGGGAGAAGTCGTAGTGTACATGGGGATGATCGTAGGATGCTCCGCATCACAGTGTCAGCCTCCCCACATGATTCTCAAGAAACAGCAAGGCTAGATAAAGATAGTGAACGTAGCTTTGTAGTTGATGACCGCATTTCCCCTACACCAGCGTGATGAGGATATGTGGTTGCATATTGTATATGGTGTCTAGATTGTAATTCTTCCAATCTGGTTAAGTTGCATATGCTATTATGCTTAGTTAATCATTATACCTGTTAATATGACATGCCTTCCTATTTTTAGTACAAAGTACATCTGTCTATTAAGCATGTCCTTACATAAAACTATTGCTTTTTTTGTATCCCGCATCAATCAATATGACGTGACACCTTTAGTATATGCAATGTGATATTGGTTGCATCTTTCATATGATTTATAGCATGCGCTGGTTCTAATTTGTTGAAATGCCATTTATGATGGGACGCTTTTAACTTGGCAGAGTCATATTGGTTGCATCTTTCATGTGGTATCTAACTTGCATTACATCTTATTTGTTAAAATGGCCTCTGCTTAGTTTACACAAATAGTTGTGCATATGCCATGTCGTCCTGTTTTTCGTACATATTCCATCCTGATATCATGTGTTTGCCTTACATCAAGGTAGTGATTGTCAGTACCATGCATGAATGAGTTTTGAAGAGTGAATTTTATTGCTTTTTCTTGTCAGATTTACTTGACAATTCAAAATCAATAAAGCGGAAGGAAATAAGCAAGACAGTGGATAAAGGTGCTCCTTCCAAACGGAGGGCCTCTAAAGATTCTACTCCGCCACCCCCCAAGAAGATTTGCAAGACAACACATGCATAGACACTCAACGTAGCTGTGTGATGAGGACATCAATACCATTGTTACACCCACATCCCCTACTGCTACATATACTAGACCAATTACTAGAGCTCGCGCACGCTAATTAAATTATCAGGTACTTCCGTTTCTTGGTAATGATTCTAATGTTCATGAGAATATGATGCTGCCTAAATTGGATACATTTGTTTTGCTTACAAATGAAGGGCCTGGCATGGATAAGAGGGATGAAAACTGGAGCAAGACCAAGCATGGAGATGATGGCATGCGCAAGGAGAACAAGAACGGAGTTACAAGTGATGCTTTCAAGACTTTGAAGCCACCATAAGGAGTACATGAAGCCTTGGACGAAATATACAAGATGCCACTTCATAAATTTCGTCCAGAGGCTATTCTAGGTGCTGCGTCACCTTATTATTGGGCCAGGCCCATGTAATTTTGAAATACTTAAGTATAGGCTGTTTTTAGAGTCCGTATGTGTGGGGAAATAAGAGTTAGGGTTGGTTTCGGACCCCTCCCTCAAGGGCCACGAACCCCCCCCTCTTCCTCCATATATACAGGCCTTAGGGCGTCGTTTAGACTTTGGGTTTTGTTTAGATTAAAGTTCGCCATAGCTGCAACTTCGCGTACTTCGTTTGTGTTCAACGACCAGACAAAGGCGTCACAGAACCCCACCTTGATCAATAAAGCTTTCCTCTTATATTCCCAATAAGATTACAATCTTAGTTTCTTGCTTGTTCTTCGTTTGTCTGCAGGAAAAAGATCTTCGTGGTCAAGTTGATCATGCTCGGGCATGGTCAATAACCTCTCGGAGTTGGTTTAGCGATTTCTAAGGCGCGACGTCCTCGCACATTCGTAGTCAGATCGTCAAAGTCGACTTCCTCCAAAACGATAGTCACCATCTCATCAAAAGTCGGGACACCTTTGCCTCTATCAAGTGGTATCAGATTTTCAGGTTGCTCGGTGAGATTTTACAGTTTTTCATAGTTTAGATCGAGGTTGTTCTTCATACCTTTAGTCCACGAAAAAGCCAAAAACATTTAGGGTTCATCCTATCCAAACCAATCTGAGCCTTTGCATAATCTTGTTTAGAGTTTTTGCTTTGTTGAATTTGCGGTTGCATCGTGGTGTCGAGTTGCTGGTCTTAGCGTCTAGTCCTTTAGAGTTTCGAGTTCTGTTTCATAGTTTGTCACGCCGCCGCCGCACCACCTTTATCACTACCATATACCACCACCCCACCGTATACATCGCCGCTGCCATATTCCACCACGGATTCGCCACCAGTCCATGCTCCACCGCCCATCATATACCATCACCACCCGTCCTAGTTCCACCAGATTCATCTCCGCCTGCAGTCATAGTCCGAGTCTAGTATTTGTTCCTTTCTTTTTGAGTTCCAGATCAGGCGATACTACGAGTCGTGACCAACTCGGAATCCCCAACATTCGGGTCACCCGTAGAAGAAAAATAGTTCCAGTTTCAAAAAAAATCTGGCTAGGCAGTTTTTAGACCATTTGTAGACTTTTTCGAAAAAAATTGTTGCGGAGCAAAAAAAGAGGGGAAAAAGTGCAAAAAAAAAAAGAAAAAAAAAGTGAAAAAAATTCAGAGTGTGCTCCTCCCTTGTTTACATGCAGCGCCGTGATTTTGTTAGTGTTCTAGGCTCCCGTCTCTAGCACGGTCTAGCCTAGGACCTGATAGAGGCAAAGGTGTCCCGTCTTTCGATGAGATGGTGGCTATCGTTTTGGAGGAAGTCGACTTTGACGATCCGACTACGAACGTGCGAGGACGTCGCGCCTTAGCAATCGCTAAACCAACTCCGAGAGGTTATTGACCACGCCGGAGCTCGATCAACCTGACCACGAAGGTCTGTTTCCTGCAGGCAAACGAAGAACAAGCAAGAAACTAAGATTGAAATCTAGGTATTGCGAATAGAAGAGGAAAGCTTTATTGATCAAGGTGGGGTTCTGTGACGCCTTTGTCTGGTCGTTGAACACAAAGGAAGTACGCGAAGTTGAAGCTATGGCAAACTTTAATCTAAACAAAACCCACGGAAAAAGCTACTAGATGGATCTAATTATATAGGAGCAAGGCGTGGCGGCCAAGGAGGTGGGAGGACATACCAAGGCAGCCTAAAACCAATCTGAGGTCGTACAAGGCTCATGGGCCCAAGTGGAGGTGATGCAACACCTTTGGACTTGTTGTTTAACTCGGATTCTGCTGCAGCGTCAGATTGTTTTGTCGATATCTCAATGCTCCGGACGAATTTGAAGGTGAATCCAATTCGGTTGGAAAGAGCACGAAATCTACTTTTCAATAAAAAAAGAATCACCCAATTCGGAGTCTGTATGAAAAAGTTGTTGGCGTTTTGAGTCAGGTATGTCTGTGCAGTCCGAGTTTGAATCCAGAACGTGAGAGACTTAGACTCTATCTTGTCTTGGCCCAAAAGTGACGTGAGAGGACTTTTTGAAAAGAACCTAAACTTCTCCTTTTCCCTTATCTTCCTATGTGGATTGTACAAATGTCTCATACACCTGCAATTAGACAAAACACAAAAGTGTGTGAAGTATTTTTGTTCTGGATAACATAAATAGATTATTGAATAGTTTGCACTACAAATCACCTGAAAAATATGCATGTATGCAATATTTTTGGTCGTATCGAAGGTAGTCGTGTCCTAATCAGGACCAGCACAGTACTTGCATCTCTGAATTGATTATTGCTGACCCTTTTTGCTACCATATTATAAGCCTCCCAAGCTCCACATACATCTACGTCGTGCGTTTGACTTTCCCTGGTAATCGCTCTATCCAAGCTTTGAGTGTTTTGACTACAACGGTTGCCGGTCACCGCCTGCTGCTGGGTAAGAACTGGTAAGAATTTGAGATTTGCTTGATGAATTTGTGACACCCACCACCACCACTTGTTAGTAGTCTGTAGGATCATTTGTTTCTATTGCTGCTAACCATGGCAGGATCACAAGCCGACGAGATTGACTGGGAGAACATGACGAACAAGGAGTTGCATGATAAATTTCAGCAAATGATGAGTGGCCAGGTGGGAGATGTGCTAAACAGATTTGAAGAGGCCATGGAGAATATAGATGGAATGGAGAAGTCATTCGAGACAAAGCTGGATAACAAGTTTCATGACTTGCTCATGCGTCTTCCCCCACCACCACCGTCTGCACCTATTGCACATCTACAACGACAACAACAACACCCCCTTCCGAATCAGTTCGGACGAGCGAAGCGTGTTCCTATTGAGGATGGTCAAACTTCTGGAGCTGCTATACCTATTGTTGATGCTTCTTTGGCTCCTGCTACTACTGCTGCTGGTGCCGAGGAGGATGACGATTATGCAGGCGATTACGAGGATGAGGTTGATCAAAATTAGAACTACGTGCAACCACCAGCACCAGGTCGTCCACATGCATATAAGAGCAATGGTGGGGCTGCACCACCAGCTCAGGTACGAGATCCTCACCATCTCCCTAAACTAAAATTGAATATTCCACCTTTTGAGCGTAGATATGTTCCTGATATATATCTTACTTGGGAGTTAGAAACTGAACAACGTTTTACATGTTTACAATACCCCGAGGAGAGACGTGTTGCTGCTGCACTTTGTGCTTTCACTAGTTTTGCTTGTGTGTGGTGGTCTGAACATCGTAGATTATATCCAAATAATATTCCTACTACTTGGGCTGCTTTGAAAACTGCTATGCGTACTCGTTGGGTTCCACCATATTATCAACGTGAATTACTTCAAAAATTGCAGCGTTTAAGACAAGGAAAAAATTCTATAGAGGTATATTATCAGGAATTACAAACTGGCATGATTAGATGTTGTATTGTTGAGGATAATGAAGCTATGCTTGCATGTTTTATGGGTGGATTAAATAGAGAGATTCAGACCATTCTAGAGTATAAGGAGTATAATAATATCACTCGTTTATTCCATCTTGCTTGTAAAGCTGAACGTGAAGTGCAGGATCGACAGGCTTTGGCGCGAACTAACTTTTCTGCAGGTCGACCTTCATCATGGACACCACGTGCATCCTCTACTTCCACTGCACCATCATCTCCATCAGGTGCCACCTCCAGCCGTGATACAAGAAAGCAGGCACAACCACCACTATCTGCCAAGAGCACACCTGTCGGGCCTGCACAGAGCTCTTCTTCTTCCATGGCATCAATAGGGCACACAAGTGATATTTTTAGTCGTCGTTGTAAGGGAAGAGGTCATTACGCGAGAGAATGCAAATCTCAGCGTGTGATGATTGCTACTGAGGATGGTGGGTATGAGTCCGCTAGTGACTATGATGAGGAGACTTTGGCTCTTATTACACGTGAAGAACACGGTGGAGATGATTCTGCTCATGAGATGCAATACATGGCTCCTGAAGACGCTGACAGGTATGAATATTTAGTTGCTCAACGTGTCTTGAGTGTGCAGGTCACACAAGCTGAGCAAAATCAGAGGCATAATTTGTTCCATACAAAGGGAGTTGTGAAGGAGCGTTCTGTTCGCGTCATCATCGATGGAGGGAGCTGCAACAACTTGGCTAGCATGGAGATGGTGGAGAAGCTATCTCTCACCACAAGACCACATCCACATCCTTACTACATCGAATGGTTCAACAACAGCGGCAAGGTTAAGGTAACACGTACTGTTCGTGTGCATTTTAGTATCTCTACATATGCTGATTATGTTGATTGTGATGTGGTACCTATGCAAGCATGTTCCTTATTACTTGGTAGACCATGGCAATTCGATAAAAATTCTGTACACCATGGTAGAAACAATAAGTATACTCTTGTTCATAAGGATAAATATATTACTTTGCTTCCTATGACTCCTGATTCCATTTTGAAAGATGATATTAATAGAGCTAATAAAGCAAAACAGGAGAAAAATAAGAGTGAAAATCAGATTGTGGCAAAAGAATTTGAGCAACAAATGAAACCTAATAATAAACCATCTAGTGTTGCTTCTAAAATGAAATTGAAAAGTGCATGTTTACTTGCCACCCAATCTGATATTGATGAGCTAGATTTTAGCAAATCTATTTGCTATGCTTTTGTGTGCAAAGAGGCATTTTTCATTCGAGGATGTTCCTTTCTCTTTGCCCCCTGCTGTCACTAATATTTTGCAGGAGTTTGCTGACGTCTTCCCACAAGACGTGCCACCGGGATTACCACCTATTCGAGGGATTGAGCATCAAATTGACTTAATTCCCGATGCATCGCTACCCAACCGTGCACCATACCCGACCAATCCAGAGGAGACAAAGGAGATTATGCGTCAAGTACAGGAGCTTCTCGACAAAGGTTATATACGTGAATCTCTTAGTCCTTGTGCTATTCCTATTATACTAGTGCCTAAAAAGGATGGTGCGTCATGTATGTGTGTTGATTGTAGAGGCATTAATAATATTACTATTCATTATCGTCATCCTATTCCTAGGCTAGATGATATGCTTGATGAATTGAGTGGCTCTACAATATTCTCCAAAGTTGATTTGCGTAGTGGATACCATCAAATTCGTATGAAATTGGGAGATGAATGGAAAACTGCATTTAAAACTAAGTTTGGTTTATATGAGTGGTTAGTCATGCCTTTTGGGTTAACTAATGCACCTAGTACTTTCATGAGATTAATGAATGAAGTTTTACGTGCTTTCATTGGACGATTTGTGGTAGTCTATTTTGATGATATACTGATTTATAGTAAATCTTTGGAGGAACATTTGGAACATTTACGTGCTATTTTTATTGCTCTACGTGATGCACGTTTGTTTGGTAACCTTGGAAAGTGCACCTTTTGCACCGACCGAGTATCTTTTCTTGGCTATGTTGTTACTCCACAGGGAATTGAAGTTGATAAAGCCAAGATTGAAGCTATTGAGAGTTCGCCGTAGCCCAAAACGGTCACACAAGTGAGGAGTTTTCTTGGCATCGCTGGATTCTATAGGCGTTTTGTGAGAGATTTCAGCACCATTGCTGCACCTCTCAACGATCTTACAAAGAAGGATGTGCCTTTTGTTTGGGGTGCTGCACAGGAAGAAGCCTTCACGGTATTGAAAGATAAGTTGGCACATGCTCCTTTACTCCAACTTCCTGATTTTACTAAGACTTTTGAGCTTGAATGTGATGCTAGTGGAATTGGATTAGGAGGTGTGTTATTACAAGATGGCAAACCTGTTGCATACTTTTTTGAAAAATTGAGTGGGCCTATTCTGAAATATTCTACTTATGATAAAGAATTATATGCTCTTGTTCGGACTTTAGAAACATGGCAACATTATTTATGGCCCAAAGAATTTGTTGTACATTCTAATCATGAATCTATGAAACATATTAAAAGTCAAGCCAAACTGAATCGTAGACATGCTAAATGGGTTGAATTCATTGAGACTTTCCCTTATGTCATTAAACACAAGAAGGGTAAAGAAAATGTTATTGCTGATGCATTGTCTCGTCGTTATACTATGCTTTCACAACTTGACTTTAAAATATTTGGTTTGGAGACCATCAAAGATCAATATGTGCATGATGCTGAATTTAAAGATGTATTGCAGAATTGTAAAGAAGGTAGAAGAAGGAACAAGTTCGTCGTTAATGATGGATTTGTGTTTCGTGCTAACAAGCTATGCATTGCAGCTAGCTCCGTTCATCTTTTTTTGTTGCAGGAGGCGCATGGAGGAGGACTAATGGGACACTTTGGCATGAAGAAGACGGAGGATATACTTGCTACACATTTCTTTTGGCCAAAGATGAGATGGGATGTGTTGCTCGCTGCAATACATGTCAAAAAGCTAAGTCATGACTCAATCCTCATGGTTTATATATGCCTTTGCCTGTACCTAGTGTTCCTTGGGAGGATATATCTATGGAATTTGTTTTAGGTTTACCTCAAACAAAGAAGGGGAGGGATAGCATATTTGTTGTCGTGGATAGGTTCTCGAAAATGGCACACTTTATACCATGTCATAAAAGCGATGATGTTGTTAATGTTGTTGATTTGTTCTTTCGTGAAATTATTCGCTTCCATGGTGTGCCAAATACAATTGTTTCGGATCGTGATACTAAATTTCTTCGCCACTTTTCGAGATGTTTGTGGGCTAAGTTGGGGACTAAACTACTTTTTAGTACTACTTGTCACCCCCAAACTGATGGACAAACTAAAGTAGTAAATAGAACATTGTCTACTATGCTTAGGGCTGTTTTGAAGAATAATAAGAAAATGTGGGAAGAATGGTTGCCTCATATGGAATTTGCTTATAATCGTTCATTGCATTCTACTACTAAGATGTGCCCTTTTGAAATTGTGTATGGTTTCCTACCTCGTGCAGCTATTGATTTGTTGCCTCTTCCATCTTCGGAGAAGGTTAATTTTGATGATAAACAATGTGTTGAATTGATTTTAAAAATGTGTGAGTTAACTAAAGAAAACATTGAGCGTATGAATGCTAAATATGAACTTGCTGGAGATAAGGGTAGAAAACATCTTGTGTTCGCACCTGGAGATCTTGTTTGGTTACATTTGCGTAAGGATAGATTTCCTGATTTGCGCAAATCAAAGCTAATGCCACGTGCTGATGGTCCTTTTAAGGTGTTAGAGAAAATAAATGATAATGCATATAAACTTGAGCTGCCTGCAGATTTTGGGGTTAGTCCCACTTTTAACATTGCAGATTTGAAGCCTTATTTGGGTGAGGAAGATAAGCTTCCGTCGAGGACGACTTCATTTCAAGAAGGGGAGGATGATGAGGACATCAATACCATTGTTACACCCACACCCCCTACTGCTACATATACTGGACTAATTACTAGAGCTCACGCACGCCAATTAAATTATCAGGTACTTTCATTTCTTGGTAATGATTCTAATGTTCATGAGAATATGATGCTGCCTAAATTGGATACATTTGTTTTGCTTACAAATGAAGGGCCTGGCATGGATAAGAGGGATGAACACTGGAACAAGACCAAGCGTGGAGATGATGGCATGCGCAAGGAGAACAAGAACGGAGTTACAAGTGATGATGTCAGGACTTTGAAGCCACCATAAGGGGTGCATGAAGCCTTGGACGAAATATACAAGATGCCACTTCATAAATTTCGTCCAGAGGCTAGTCTTGGTGTTGCGTCACTTTATTATTGGGCCAGGCCCATGTAATTTTGAAATACTTAAGTATAGGCTGTTTTTAGAGTCTGTATGTGTGGGGAAACAAGAGTTAGGGTTGGTTTCGGACCCCTCTTCCTCCATATATACAGCCCTTAGGGCATCGTTTAGACTTTGGGTTTTGTTTAGATTAAAGTTCGCCATACCTGCAACTTCGCGTACTTCGTTTGTGTTCAACGACTAGACACAGGCGTCACAGAACCCCACCTTGATCAATACAGCTTTCCTCCTATATTCGCAATATCCAGATTGAAATCTTAGTTTCTTGCTTGTTCTTCGTTTGCCTGCAGGAAAAAGACCTTGGTGGTCAGGTTGATCGTGCTCCGGCGTGGTCAATAACCTCTTGGAGCTAGTTTAGCGATTGCTAAGGCGCGACGTCCTCGCACGTTCGTAGTCGGATCGTCAAAGTCGACTTCCTCCAAAACGATAGTCACCATCTCATCGAAAAATGGGACACCTTTGCCTCTATCACTGTGTTGATGATGAGCACGTCTCCCCTAGTGCACCATCACAGGTGCTCCCTCAAACTTGGCACTGTTATATGTGGTTGCATGTTATGTATGATGTCTAGCTTGTATTGCTTCTAATTTTGTTGAATTCCATCTGCTTACTTTACACATTATACTTGTGAATAAGACACGTGTTCCTGTTTCTAGAACATACAATATCTATCTATCACACCATGTTCTTACATCAAAGTACTATTGTTGTGTAACCTGCAACAACTTATCATAAGACACATTTGACTTGGGAGTGTGATATAGGTTACATCTCGCATTCTTTTCTAGATTGTACTACTTCGAATTTGTTGAAATGGCACTTATGACGAGACAGTTTTACATTGGTAGAGTGATATTCGTTGCATCTTTCATATGGTGTCTAGCTTTCATTGCTTCTAATTTGTTGAAATGCCTTCTGCTTAGTTTACACAGCATACCTATGAATATGCGATCGTCCTATCATGTGGCCGCCTTACGTTAAAGTAGTGCTCGTCAGCATCCTGCATCAATAAGTTCTGAAAAGCTAATTTTTATTCATTTTTCTTGTGGGTTTGACTTGACGAGGCAATACAATAAAGAAATGTGAAGGAAAAAATAAGGCAGGGACTGATGGCGGTCTTCCGGCGAAACCGGCATCCTAGATGCTTTCTCTAGGTTCGCAGTGTGATATTGTCTTGCATGTTGCATACGGTGTCTCAATTGTATTGCTTGTAATTTGATTAAATTACTTCTGCTTTGTTTACACAAATACTTGTGAATATGCCATGCCATCCTGTTTTTCATACATATTCCATCCTCGTATCATGTGTTTGCCTTACATCAAGGTAGTGATTGTCAGTATCATGCATGAATGAGTTCTGAAGAGTGAATTTTATTGCTTTTTATTGTCGGTTTTACTTGTGATGCGGAGCATCCCATGATCATCCCCATGGACGCATCTACACCTCCAACGACACCACTTGGACCAATGACAAGAGCCCGAGCAAAGGCTATAGAAGATAAGGTGTTCTCGCTCCTTTCCGAACTACCACTTTTGACACATGAGACATGGCTACTATGTCCAGCGGAAACACTATGTGTCATCAGGTACTTGCAGGAAAGCCACGGAACATCTACATCCATCAGACAAGATGGCGAGGACACCAAGCACGAAGGTCAAGAAGAAGAGCTGCCACGGAAGCTACAGGCTCCGGACGACCGGCCCAGCCCGGACGCCCGACCCCTGGAGGTCACAACAGCCCAAGGAACTCAGGCCTGCAAACGCTAGAGCGACCGGACGACTGTCTAGGACCGGACGTCCGACACTTTCCAGGCTCCGGACGACCAAACCCCCCCCCCCCCCCCCCCCCGAACGACCGACGCTACACCAACAGAACGAAATTAGCGGAAGTCCGAGGAAGACCGGACGACCAGCGACCGGACACCTACAGACGTCGGATGTCGTGGCAACAGAACATAAACTGTGGGACTCCGGAAGACCGGTGCCTTACGGACATCCGAGCCCTGGGTGTGTCCAGTTTCGGGCCGAAGCCCATGTACCCCTCCACTTCGCCCCTCTTTTGCACTAAGACTATAAATAGACCTCCCCCTCCTCCTAGTTAGGTTAACAAAGGATTAGCTCATGTTTGTGTGAGAGCTTTGCTCATCCACTTGGTTACCTTCTCCTCGGAGATCGCGCCTCCTCGGAGAAGATCCTTCCAAGCGGATTCAAGACCCCCTCTTGGGTGGCCCCATAAAGACCTCCTCACGGAGAAGAATCGGTTACCTTCGTATCGTCCTTTGTTGATCATGAATCTTGTATCTCCTCTCGTGTTTCGAGGATCTAGCATATGTGTGACCTAATCTCGTTGGTTTGAGTGTTTCTCTTGTGTCTCCCTTTGTGATTTTCCTCTTGTGTTCTTCGTGTTCTCCGCGGGATCCGCTCCTTTGATGAAAGATCGGCCGTATAGGGTTCCACCCTACATCATCTTGGTATCAGAGCCACGTTGATCACGATTTCGGAGCCTCCCCCTTTGTTTTCTAGCTTGATTTTGTTGTTTTTCGTCCTAATCCGAAAATTCCCCACAAAAATAGCCCCCAAATTTTTTTTGTGATGAAGTTTTGTTGGATTTGATCCATGGATTTGCTTTGCCTTGAGTGGATCTAGCTTTCCCCCATCATCTCCACCATTTCCATCCACAAAATCGCCCAGATTTGACCAATTTCACCACTTCCACCTCGAACCCTAGTAGTTCATTCGTGCCCGACATCACCCGACGACCGGACGACCGTTAAACCCCGGACGTTCGTAATACCCTGACGAAACTGAATTTTCCCAAAAAAAATCAGCCACATCCACCACTTCCGCATACACCTTCCTATACCTCCACCATTTCTGCATAACACCACCATAGCTTTTCCGCTACCCAGCTCCGACGATTTTGACACGTTTTGGGTCTTGGAGAATTTGAGTTGTGGTAACCGTGTCCTTTTGTGTTTCGGCTATCTAGGTACGGTTCGACATCGACATCACCACCACTCATCTTCTCCACGGACTCGTCATCATCGGTAACCTTATCTCGGTATCGTGATATCATCATACATTCTCGTAATTGCATTGATAACCCCATAGCCTTACTTTTGCGTAGCTTACCCATTGAGACTATCCTTTGAGTATTGCCGGCAACGTGACTTGTGCACATTAGTGATCATACTTCCGATAGCATACATACCATATCATCGTGGTGCATATCTTGGTACCATCTCTTGTGTCACAAAGTTGTCATCGCATACACAATTGCTATCTTGGTTCGTGAAGCATTGCATTAGAAAAGAGCTCAACACACAAAGAGCCAAACAAGCTTTTAAGCAAAAGGAAAAGATAAGCAAAGAGCTTATAAGAAAGAACCATAGCATCATACAACATTAAGATTGTCATACTCGATCATCTTGGATCATAGCATAGAAACACCATACATATAGCATACTTGGGATAGAAGTCGTTGTATTTTTGCTTAGTAGGTTGTGCACAAGTTCGTTTCCGCCTATTGTGCAATCGTGCTAGAGTCTCCCTAGTGTTGTGCAACAAGAGCATTTTTGTGGACTCCATATTTTGGCTCATTCCTTGGTTGCACGACCCCACTTGTCTATTTGAGTGTGTGTTTCCGGTACCCATCTTGCTTTTGGTCTACTTGTTGCATTTGCAAATTTGCGAATCTTTTCCAACATTATCGAGTCTCAGTTACAATTGCATCAAATTTTGTGCCACCATCCTAACCAAGCTCCACCATAAGCTTTTACTTGTGTAGGTGTGAGAAACAGACAAGAATTGGTACGAATTGTGTTATTTCCTTGTTACACATTGGAGTGATCTTTGATCCATCTTCAACATAGGTCAAGGTACATTTGGTATTGGTTCTTTTCTTTCTCCTACTCACATATCTTTGTTTGGAATGATGGATAGGCCAAGTACTTGTACCAACCCACTCTTCCTTGAGCAAGATGACGATCCAAACAACTACATCACCAAGCTACACCTATTTGGAACGCAACGAGCCTTGCATGAAGAGGAACTAGCAATGACTGACCGCATCGACAACCTCGCCACCGACTTGCGTCTCTATGAGCAACGTACAAGAGACTACTTCGACCATAAGCTCGATGAACACAAGCACGAGAATGACGCAAGAATGGATTAGATTCGTGCCTTGTTGGTCAACCGCTCTTCTACCACTTCATCCTATTCAAGACGGAGCCGCTCAAGTCGACACTGTTTCCGGCTCAAGTACCCCGACATCGAACACTCTTCTTCGTGTCGCGTGTCAAGATCGTCAAGCCAACCGCAATCCTCTACACGACACCGACTCTCAAGAGCATCGACATCGTCACAACCAAGCTACATTCGCGCAAGCACAAGAACGGCAACATCAACACCAACAAGAACAAGAGGAGCGAGCGCGCCAACACCAAGATGCACAAGATGTTGAGGCACAACGTCAAGAACAACAACTACGTGAAGCTCAAGCACTTGAGGCGCAACGTGCCCTTCTTGATTCAAGTCATGCCGTAGCCAACCGAGGCCGACAAGCTCGTGAGCAACGACAAGCGCTTCACGATGAAGTTCCAGAAAGGATTTATCAATAACATGTGCATCGTCAAGTTCCTCGTCAAGATCGACAAGCGCCTCCTCAAGCTCAACAAGAACATCAAGTTCATCGAGAGCATGAAGACAATGGAAGTCCTCCAAGACAAGAGCAACATGAGGTCGACAACCCTCCTCGCCAAGAGCAACATGAGTTTAGCAATCCTCACCGACATGGGCATCATCATCCCCGACCCCAACACAATGAAGAGCAACAATACGGCAAGCTAAAGTTCACAATGCCCAACTTCACCGAAGCAATGACCCCGAAGAGTACATATCATGCACATTGAAGGTTGACAAAATCTTCCGCTTGCACAACTACGAAGAAGAGAAGAAGATAGCAATGGCATCCCTTGAATTCCAAGACTACATCCTCATTTGGTGGGAACAAGTCATTGAGCGCCGAGAGGCAAGAGGTGAACCACCCATCACTACTTGGGCGCAAATGAAGGATGTCATGACAGCACGATTCGTGCCAAACTACTACAACCGCGACCTCTTCAAGAAACTCCAACTCGTCAAGCAAGGAACCAAGAGCGTTGAAGAGTACTACAAGGAAATGGAGATTGCCATGATAAGATCCAATGTCACGGAAGATGATGAGCAAACTATGGCACGTTTCTTGAATGGACTCAATCACCCTATCAAGAAGATTGCCGACTTCCAACCATACTCGAACCTCATCGATCTAGTGCATCAAGCTACCAAAGCGGAACGGCAAGTGCAAGACGACTTCAAGTATGCCAAGTTCTCATCCAAGTCCTATGGCTTCTCCAACACCCAAGCTTCAACGACTCCAACAAATTCTACCTCAACCAAGCCATCTACAAGCAACGGCGACAAGTCAAGTTACAAGAAAACTTCGACAACCTCAAGTCGCCCTACTACAAGCAACTTCAAACCGAGAGCTTCATCATCATCTACCCCAACCGATGAGACCATCAAGACAAGTTCCTTCAAATTCTTCACATGCGGCGGCCGATGCCACAAGTCCTCTGAGTGCACAAACAAGCGCACCATGATCCTCAACGACGACGGAACCTACGACTCCATGAGTGAAGGAGAAATGGAAGCCCTTGACCATGTGGCCATGCACCTGCAAGTGAACAACGAAGATGAAGATGATCAAGTCTTTTGTGACGAAGATTCGAGCCCCGCTCTTGTTGTCTCCAAGGTCTTGACTCTTCAACATCAACAAGACGAAGACCAAAGATGCCATATCTTCCACACCAAGGCCGGCATCAATGGAAGGTTCGTCAAGGTCATCATCGATGGAGGGAGTTGCCATAACCTCGCAAGTGAAGAACTATGCTCCAAGCTCCAATTAGTCAAGATGAAGCACCCGCACCCATACAAGGTTCAATGGCTAAGCGACATCGGCACCAACCAAGTCGAGCATAGAGTACAAGTTTCTTTCAAGATCGGAGCTTACGAAGACACTTTGGAGTGTGATGTCCTCCCAATGACCGTTTGCCACCTTCTTCTTGGACGACCATGGCAATTTGACCGAGGTGTCATCCACAACGGGCATACAAACGACTATAGCTTCAAGATGAAAGGAAAGGAGTATGTGCTACGACCTATCTCTCCAAGCCAAGTGATCGACGAAAAGCAAGCCACCCATCGTGGAGAGAATAGTGAGAGAGCGAACCACCAAAAAGAGAGTGAGCGCCACAAGCCAAAATTGAGTGCCTCCATGATGAGTGACAAGAAAAACTTAGTTCTATTTGCCACCAAACGTGAGATGAGAGAAGTGTGTGAGAACCCATCAAGTTCCCTACACTATGTCCCATTGTGCAAGGACGAGGCACCAAAAACTAACACCTCTCACAATCTACCTTTGGTGTTATCTTCTTTCTTGCAGGAATTCCAAGATGTTTTCCCCGACGAGCTACCTTCGGGTCTACCTCCATTATGAGGCATCGAGCACTGCATCGACCTCATCCCCGGAGCGCCACTTCCAAACAAGGCTCCTACGGAGTCAACCCCGAAGAAATCAAAGAAATAAAAAGGCAAGTAAAGCATCTCATAGACCATGGACATGTGTGTGAAAGTTTGAGTCCTTGTGCCGTACCGGTCATTCTTGTGCCAAAAAGAGACGGTAGCTTTCGCATGTGTTCCGATTGTAGACCTATCAATGCTATCACTGTTCGACGATATCCTTGTGTTTAGCAAATCTCTCAAAGAGCATGTCACCCACCTTCGAACCGTGCTACAAACACTTCGAAAAGAGCGTCTCTATGCTAATATGGAAAAATGCCTCTTTGGTGTTGATAAGCTTGTTTTCTTGGGTTTTGTAGTATCTTATAAGGGTGTAAATGTTGATGACTCTGAGATCAATGCTATTAAAACTTGGCCCCAACCAACCAATTTGCAACAAGTGCGTAGTTTCCTTGGTTTAGCCAGTTTCTACCGTAGATTTGTGAAGGATTTTAGCACCATTGCTTCACCTTTGCACGCTTTGAGTAATAAATATGCACCATTTGTTTGGGGAACATCCCAAGACAACGTGATTTAGGGTGGAACCCTATACGGTTGATCTTTCACGAAAGGAGCGGATCCCACGGAGAACACGAAGAACACAAGGGGAAAATCACAAAGGGAGACACAAGAGAAACACTCAAACCAACAAGATTAGGTCACACATATGCTAGATCCTAGAAACACGAGAGGAGATACAAGATTCACGATCAACAAAGGACGATACGAAGGTAACCGGTTCTTCTCCGTGAGGAGGTCTTGATGGGGCCACCCAAGAGGGGGTCTTGAATCCGTTTGGAAGGATCTTCTCCAAGGAGGCGCGATCTCCGAGGAGAAGGTAACCAAGTGGATGAGCAAAGCTCTCACACAAACATGAGCTAATCCTTTGCTAACCCTAACTAGGAGGAGGGAGAGGTCTATTTATAGTCTCAGTGCAAAAGAGGGGCGAAGTGGAGGGGTACATGGGCTTCGGCCCGAAACTGGACACAGCCAAGGCTCGAACGTCCGTAAGGCGCCGGTTGTCCGGAGGCTCGTGGGGTTCCGGACGTCCGTAGATCTTCGGATGTCCGCAGTTTATCTACTGTTGCCATAGCATCGGACGTCCGTAGGTGTCCGGTCGTCCGGTCTTCCTCGGACTTCCGCTAATTTCGTTCTCTTGGTGTAGCGTCGGTTGTCCGGGGGGGGGGATCGGTTTTCCGGAGCCTGGAAGGTGTCGGACGTCCGGTCCTGGACGGTCGTCCGGTCGCTGTAGCGTTTGCAGGCCTGAGTTCCTTGGGCTGTTGTGACCTCTAGTGGTCGGACGTCCGGGCTGGGACGGTCGTCCGGAGCCTATAGCTTCCGTGGCAGCTCTTCTTCTTGACCTTCGCGCTTGGTGTCCTCGCCATCTTGTCCATTGTATGTAGATGTTCTGTGGCTTTCCTCCGAGTACCTGATCACACATAGTGTTTCTGCTTGAGGTAGTAGCCATGTCTCATGTGTCAAAAGTGGTAGTTCAGAAAGGAGCGAGTTCACCTTATCTTTGATAGCCTTTGCTCGGGCTCTTGTCATTGGTCCAAGTGGTGTCGTTGGAGGTGTAGATTCGTCCATGGGGATGATCGTAGGATGCTCCGCATCATCTCCCCTCCCTTGGGAAAGATCCGACCTCGGATCGAAATCTTCATCACCATGGTAGGGCGAAAGATCCTTGATGTTGAAGACGTCGCTCACGTTGTACTTGTCGCGCGGGAGGTCGATCTTGTAAGCATTGTTGTTGTAGCGTGCTAGCACCTTGAAGGGTCCATCGGCTCGTGGTAGAAGATTGGACTTGCGTTCGTTAGGGAAACGGTCCTTGCGAAGGTGTAGCCACACAAGATCTCCAATGTTGAATATCATGGGTTGCTTGTTGATGTTGAGCTTGGTCGCGAGTCATTGTACTTGGCGCTCGATGGTGTCCCTTGTATCTTCATGCATCTTCTTGAGGTTGATCACTCGGGTGCTCACGTCCATGTTGATGCGCTCTTGTAGTGGTAGAGGAAGAATGTCCAATGGGGACAATGGGTTGAAGCCGTAGACAACCTCGAAAGGGGACTTGCCGGTAGTCGAATGTCTTGCACGGTTGTAGGCGTACTCGGCGATAGGTAAGCACTCCTCCCAATCCTTGATGTTCTTCTTTATCAACATGCGTAGTAGAGTGGAGAGTGTACGGTTCGTCACCTTCGTTTGGCCGTCGGTTTATGGATGGTCTGCCGTGGAGAATAGTAACTTGATTCCGAGCTTGGCGCGTAAAGTCTTCCAAAAGTAACTCAAGAACTTGACGTCGCGGTCTGAGACAATCGTCTTTGGCAGTCCATGAAGTCGCAAGATTTCCCTACAAAAAAGATTGGCAACATGTGAAGCATCGTCCATCTTGTTACAAGGAATGAAATGAGCCATTTTGGAGAATCGGTCCACAACAACAAAAACGGAATCCTTGCCATTTCTAGTTCTAGGCAAACCAAGTACAAAATCCATGCTAATATCTTCCCATGGTTGATACAGAATTGGAAGAGGCATATATAGGCCATGAGATTGAGCTTTAGACTTAGCTTTGCGACATGTAGAGCATCGGTTGGTGAAGCGGTTGACGTCGCGGAACATCTTGGGCCAAAAATAGTCTGTAGACATTTTCCAAGGAACATCTTGGACTATAAATAGGTCACAACAGCCCAAGGAACTCAGGCCTGCAAACGCTACAGCGACCGGACGACCGTCCAGGACTGGACGTCCGACACCTTCCAGGCTCTGGACGACCGACGCTACACCAATAGAACGAAATTAGCGGAAGTCCAAGGAAGACCAGACGACCGGCGACCGGACGACTGGACACCTAGGGACGTCCGATGCCGTGGCAATAGAACATAAATGCGGACATCCGAAGATCTACGGATGTCCGGACCCTCGCGAGCCTCCGGACGACCGGCGCCTTACGGACGTCCGAGCCCTGACTGTGTCTAGTCTCGGGCCGAAGCCCATGTACCCCTCCACTTTGCCCCTCTTTTGCACTAAGACTATAAATAGACCTCCCCCTCCTCCTAGTTAGGGTTAGCAAAGGATTAGCTCATGTTTGTATGAGAGCTTTGCTCATCCACTTGGTTACCTTCTCCTCGGAGATCGCGCCTCCTCGGAGAAGATCCTTCCAAGCAGATTCAAGACCCCCTCTTGGGTGGCCCCATCAAGACCTCCTCACGGAGAAGAATCGGTTACCTTTGTATCGTCCTTTGTTGATCGTGAATCTTGTATCTCCTCTCGTGTTTCGAGGATCTAGCATATTTGTCACCTAATCTCGTTGGTTTGAGTGTTTCTCTTGTGTCTCCCTTTGTGGTTTTCCCCTTGTGTTCTTCGTGTTCTCCGCGGGATCCGCTCCTTTCATGAAAGATCGGCCGTATAGGGTTCCACCCTACATCAACTTGATAGTTCAAAATCAATAAAGCGGAAGGAAATTAGCAAGGCGGTGGATAAAGGTGCTCCTTCGAAACGGAGGGCCTCTACAGATTCTACTCCACCCCCCCCCCAGAAGATTTGCAAGACAACACATGCATAGACACTCAACGTAGTTGTGTTGATGATGAGCATGTCTCCCCTAGTGCACCATCACAGGTGTTCCCTCTAACTTGGCACTGTTATATGTGGTTGCATGTTATGTATGATGTCTAGCTTGTATTGCTTCTAATTTTGCTGAATTCCATGTGCTTACTTTACACATTATACTTGTGAATAAGACACATGTTCCTGTTTCTGGAACATACAATATTTGTCTATCACACCATGTTCTTACATCAAAGTACTACTGTTGTGTAACCTGCAACAACCACTTTTCACAAGACACGTTTAACTTGGGAGTCTGATATAGTTTACATCTCGCATTATTTTCTAGCTTGTACTACTAATTTGTTGAAATGGCACTAATGACGAGACAATTTTAACTTGGTAGAGTGATATCCGTTGCGTCTTACATATGGTGTGCAGCTTTCATTGCTTCGAATTTGTTAAAATGCCTTTTGCATAGTTTACACATCATAAGCTGTGAATATGCAATGTTGTGAATATGCAATGGCACTAATGATAAGAGACCTTTAACATGGTAGTGTGATGTTGTTTGCATCTTGCATATGATTTACTTCTTGTACTGCTTCACATTTGTTTAAACGCCAGTTATGACGAGACACTGCTAACTTGGCAGAGCGATATTTCTAGCATCTTTCATATGGTGTCTACCTTCCATTGCATTGCTTCTAATTTATTGATATGCCTTCTACTTAGTTTACACATCATAGTTCTGATTATCTCATGTTGTCCTGTTTTTGTACATATTACATCCTCCTATCATGTGGTTGTCTAACATCAAAGTTTAGTTCGTCTGTATCACGCATCAAATTGTTCTGAAGAACTAAATTTTTATTCCTTTTTCTTGTCGGCTTGACTTAACATGGCACAGAGAAAGAGAAAGGAACATAGGATGACAGGGGATGGTGTTAGTACTAAGGACACACGGAAACGGAAGCGGAAGAATTATGCAGATTCTGCTGGTACTGATGGTGTAATAGAAGGTCAAAGTCCAGCGGAAAATTGTACAAACGCAGTATCCCGTGCTACACAAGCTGCAAAACAAGCCAAACAGGAACTAATAGCTGCCACATCAAACAAGTAGTGACATCCCTAGTTGTTGCAACACCTTCCAAAGTACCACCAGCTGCACGAGTTACTCGTTTGTCAACTCAACTAGCAGCACGTTCCCAAGCTCCCTTGCCACCTGACACTACTTCCGAAGCACTCTTGACACAAGACAAGTTGGCAAGATCAGATGAACCTTGTGAGCTTCGACAGCAAGAAGGTAGTTGCTGGAGTCAAGTTACAATAGCATGCTTCTTTATATGTAGTCTCACAGTTTGATGTACACTAACACTACATATGTTCGTTGTTGGACTAGCACCTAGGCGCAAG
The DNA here is from genome assembly GCF_018294505.1 of Triticum aestivum. NCBI lineage: Eukaryota > Viridiplantae > Streptophyta > Magnoliopsida > Poales > Poaceae > Triticum > Triticum aestivum. Next base: position 175,626,651 of record NC_057805.1, on the reverse strand, counting down.
AGGAAACAAATGTCAGGGATAATGCTTGATAGGTTAACTAACTCTAGAGGAGGAAGAATGGAGATCCGTTTTGCGGCAGGTTTAAAAAGGCCACGTGATGCTACAGAGTCAGCCAAGTTAGTATCAGAGGCAGCGGTTGCCGTTAGGTGTCATGCACGTATCCTCCCAACATGGATTCAGTACAGGAATGACAACGACAAAACCCAGTTCAACACCTTCCTCGACCATTTATCTGTAGGTATGGTTATGTAACGCCCATGATGCGGCTATATCTCCCACGTGTCGAGGCACGACTTAGAGGCATAACCTCATTGTGGTTTTGTCGCAAGAAGGGTCATCTTCACACAATCCCATGTAATGAACAAGAATGGGATAACGAGAGTTGGCTTACAATCGCCACTTCACACAATACATAAATATAATTCATACATCATCCAAAATCCACACATAGACCGACTACGGTCGAATCCAAAAGAAAATAAGATAACCCCAATTTCTAGATCCCTGATCATCCCAACTAGTCTCCACTACTGATCATCAGGAAAAGAAACATAGTAACGGCCATGTTCCTCGTCGAACTCCCACTTCAGCTCGGTTGCGTCATCTACACTGGTATCGTTGGCACCTGCAACTGTTCTGGTAGAATCTGTGAGTCACGAGGACTCAGCAATCTCACACCCGCGAGATCAAGACTATTTAAGCTTGTAGGAAAGGATGGTGTAATGAGGTGGAGCTGCAGCAAGCACTAAGCATATATGGTGGCTAGCATACGTAAATGAGAGCGAGAAGAGAAGCAACGCAACGGTCGCGAAGCTAGAAATGATCAAGAAGTGATCCTGAAACTACTTACGTTCATGCATAACTCAAACCGTGTTCACTTCCCGGACTCCGCCGAGAAGAGACCATCACGGATACACACACAGTTGATGTATTTTAATTTAGTCAAGTGCCATGTTCTCTACAACCGGACATTAACAAATTCCCATCTGCCTCATAACCGTGGGCACGGCTTTCGAAAGATAATACCCTGCAGGGGTGTCCCAACTTAGCCCATTATAAGCTCTCATGGTCAACGAAGGATAAACCTTCTCCCATGAAGACCCGACCAGTCTCGGAATCCCGGTTTACAAGACATTTCGACAATGGTAAAACAAGACCAGCAAAGCCACCCGAATGTGCCGACAAATCCCGATAGGAGCTGCACATATCTCATTCTCAGGGCACACCGGACAAGCGAAGCGTACATGTACCAACGTAACCCAAGTTGCCAAGGGACGGTCCCGCACGGTGCTCTAGTTTGGACCAGCACTCAGAGGAACACTGACCCGGGGGCTTAAATAAAGATGACCCTCGGGCTCGCGAAAACCCAAGGGAAAAAGGCTTAGGTGGCAAATGGTAAAACCAAGGTTGTGCCTTGCTGGAGGAGTTTTAATCAAGGCGAACTATCAAGGGGTTGCCATAAATCACCCAACCGCGTAAGGAACGCAAACTCAAGGAACATAAAACCGGTATGACAGAAACTAGGCCGGCAAGAGTGGAACAAAACACCAGGCATAAGGCCGAGCCTTCCACCCTTTACCAAATATATAGATGCATTAATTAAACAAGAGATATTGTGATATTCCAAAATATCCATGTTCGAACATGGAACCAACTTCAACTTCACCTGCAACTAGCAACGCTATAAGAAGGGCTGAGCAAAAGCGGTAACTTAGCCAAACAACGGTTTGCTAGGAAAAGATGGTTAGAGGCTTGACATGGCAATATGGGAGGCATGATATAGCAAGTGGTAGGTAGCGCAGCATGGCAAATAGAGCGAACAACTAGCAAAGCAAAGATAGAAGTGATTTCGAGGGTATGGTTGTCTTGCCTGCAAGGTTCTCAGAGTTGTCGAAAGCTTGATCCTCGTAAGCGTACTCAACAGGTTCCTCGTTCATGAACTCGTCTCCCGGCTCTACCCACAGCAAGAACACAAGCAAAGGAACCACAATCAATCACGGGAAAAGCACAAGCAACATGATGCAATACATGCATGATATGCGAGAGATGATATGCGATGCATATGCGTGCTTCGGAAGAAAAAGGATGAACAAGGTAGTAACTTGGAAAACCAAGCATTCCACTGGAAACATGAGATGATTTCGGTCGAAATCGATATAAAGATCACCGGAAACGGATGCACGGTTTGCAAATGGTAAGCAAAACAAGAATGACACGAATCTGCGATTAACAGCATGATAGCACTTAGAATACATCAAGTAACTATGCTACAACACTCCAACATAGCAACAAAGCATATGACAGTAATCTACAGGAGATGCTTGACAAAAGATGAACACTGAGCTACGGCTAGATCACACCACAACAGGTTCAAACAAGCATGGAAAAAGTGCAAAAGATATCAGGTTCACAGACGGTGAAATTACTGGACATGGCATAAACAGCATCAGGTAGCAATGTTCAGAGCAAGCAATCAACATGCTACAGGAACTTAACATGGAAAAACAAGGCATAGCATGAATCTACTAAATGCATAGAACAAAAGTCCCTTACTGACCATCAGACAAAAAGGAACAGAAGATATGATGGCAACCATGTAAACATAGCAAGTTTCGTTAACAGGTTACAGAATTATGAAGGCATCTTGGTGAGCTTGATTCACTCATCACAAAGCAATGCATGACAAAACAAGCATACCTACAGCAAGATGGCATGTTGTTGAAGCTATCCATGGTAAGAGAAAGTTCATAGCATGTAACAAACAACTACAACAACCTTGGCAAAATTGAATATCATGTTAACATTCTGCCATAAATATTTTATAGCAAAAGTAGAGCAAGATTAAGACATGCTAGGCACTCCATAATTGCAAACAGGGGAATGGATGGATAGAGCACAACTATATCTACAACACATCCTTACTGGACATAACCAAAAGGAGCATGGATCTCTCTGTAGACACATGGATACATGGCAATAAAATAACAGCAGTCACAGACAGCAAAATTCCAAGTCCCTGAAAACAGAAACATCACGAAGCCTAGTTTGCATGCTTGTGCTAGTCACCACATAGATCACAAAAATACATGGCATACACCTCTGTAAAGATAGCATGGCATAGATCAAAACACCTATAGAGCTTATGCCCATAAGATGCACACATCAATTGCAACAAAAATAACAATTCACCAAGTTCTGATAAGTAACAGCAGTAAACATCACATAGCACTCTTGCACCAGAGATTTCGGCATCAAGATAGACTCAAATGAACATGGCATAATGGAACAAAATGAAGCGCATCTCGAGGCGAACATTCCGATATATCATGCACGCAAAACGGAGCAGTATGTAATGAGATAAGGTAGGTCAAAGTATGCACCAGAATGTAATATTTCCGGACTTGAAAGAATTTCGAGGAGAGGAAGAAGTCAACCTCTCGGGATCCAGATCTGGATCGGGCCGAGGCGGGGCTGCTCGCCGGAGAAGAGGGACGGCGCGGCGGCCGGTGTGTGACTCGGGGAAGGCGGCGGACGCCGGGGTCGGCAAGAAGGAGCACGGGGCCACGCGGGGTGCGGGCTGCACGGGAGCTGCGGAGCGACGGCGAGGCGCGGGACCGCACGGGCGACGGCAGGCGGCGGCTCGCCGCGACGACGCGCGGTGGGGCGGCGGAGGACGGGCGGCGGGGCCGCGGCGGGAGGAGACGGGCGCGGGCGCGCCCGGGCCGCGAGGGCCGGTGCCGCGGGCCTCGCGGGCCTGCGGTCGGCGGCGACGGCGGCGCCCACGTGGCGGCTGCGGATAGGCCCGGTGTCGTGGAATTGTCACGGCAGATGTCCTCGTGCAAGGACTTAGTCGTGGAGCCATCGCAACTAGGAAGCTTAAAGGGGTTAAACGGGACAAAGGACACGAGGATTATACTGGTTCGGCCCCTTACGGTGAAGGTAAAACCCTACTCCAGTTGAGGTTGGATTACTTAGGGTTTCGATGACCAGGGAGCTAAACCGCTGCGCCTAGTTATCGATCTGATCTTACTTGTCCTGAACCGCCGCTGGGTCGTCTCTTTATATAGAGAGGTTAACGCCCAGCGGCTCTCAGAGACCCGGCCGACTTATAAACAGTGTCCGGCTCGGACTCTTAACTATTCTTGCCTTACACTATAAGTCATGCCTTAGCGGTGGGTTATCACTACGGGCCTTAAGCCGCCTCTAGGCCCTAGGCCCATTATTGAACCGCCATCCTCAAGCTTGATATTGGGCTTCACGTGATGATCGTCATGATATAACCCGGCCCTTTCCGGGCGGGTGACTCCAGTAGTTATATCCCCAACATTAGGCCCCAGATTGACATGAACCGGTTCAAATCAATCTTCAATACCTTAATAAAAAATCTTCTGGCTTCTGTCTGCACAAAGGCTATAACCCGCCATGACGTCATCTTCTGGATTCTTTGTAACCCGCCGTGACGTCATCCGCCATTAATGCACGTTCTGCCCAACGTATCTCAACGGATCCTTATCTTAATAATTGTCCCGAAAATCGAGGCGTCTCCGCAGCTGGATAACCACGTCTTCAGCCTCCTCGTTTCTCGTGCCCATTCATCAGCCGTCCCTTATAAGTAGGCCCGGCCCTCAGGTCTTCGTCACTCTTCCCTTTCCATCGTCTTCCTCCTCTCGACACCTCAGAGCCCGAGCTCCGCCGCCGCCGCGCATCCCGTCTGCACCGACCAAGGCCGCTGCATCGACCTGTCTTGACCAGAGAACCGTGGCGCACCTCCGCTGCTCATCAGCACCAGTAAGTCCTCGTCGTCCCGTATACTAGATCCGCATTAGGGTTCGCGAGTTCTTCTGTGTTCTTCGTGGTTCCTCGCGATTCCTTCACAGTTCTTCCACAACGGCCCCTTTTGATCCAAGAATAGTGCATAACTTCGGCGGTAGTCGTTTCACGCCCATTTTCAATACTAGCAGACCCCTTTTGCTTGCAAAAAGACCTCATTTAGAGCTTATGAACTTCTCCGTATCAGTTTTTAGGTCTAGGAATTTTTCCTCTTCCGGACGATCGTTTGATCCAAAATAATCCCTGTAATCTGTGAAACTTGTTTGTGCAACACTTAGACAAAAACTGTATGTGTTAGCCATGGCGGGTCATATCGCCGGTTTAAAAGAGGCCATGCTTTGTGAAATTTCCGAATCATTCATAATAGAGCTAAATAACTTAATTGCTCATGATATCCACGGCAGCTTAAATAACCTGACACAATTAGCCATATATCATTAGGCCCTTTCATAAGCCGCCATCTTGAATACTGAACTGAAATTTTCCTCCGGCTTAAATTTGAACCGTAAACTTTATTTTGTCATAGGCTTCCATCTTTCACAATGCCGCCTAAGGCTCCCAAAGCACCCATCACATGCAACTGGGTTAGATCCAACGTCACCGACAGCATCTTAGCTGATTTCGTGAAAACGGGTTACCTGCCAAAGAAAGAGGTCATGTCCTATCATGCTCCTGACCCGTCAGAAGAGAGGCCTCAACCCAAGGATGGGGAAGTTGTCATATTTACTGATCACATGAACCGGGGCTTTGCTCCTCCCGGCTCAAAATTCTTCAGAGATGTCCTGCACTTCTTTGATCTGCGACCTCAAGACATCGGACCCAATTCCGTGTCAAACATCTGCAACTTCCAAGTGTTCTGTGAGGTGTACCTCGGAGAAGAACCCAGCTTGCTGCTCTTTAGGGAGTTATTTTACCTGAACCGCCAGAATGAATGTGCCAACGGGCCTAGCTTGGAACTCGGTGGAATTTCAATCCAACGACGGAGAGATTGTCTCTTCCCTTATGCTGAGCCGCCAAGCCACCCGAAAGATTGGAACCAAACATGGTTCTACTGCCAGGACACTTCTCCGGCTGACCTGCGTCTGGAGTCAAATCACCCCTTGCCAGACAAATTATCTCAAGCTGAACGTCAACCACTTACTCCCACCATCAACAAAATCAAAGCTCTTCTGGGGAACGGCTTAAATGGTATTGATCTGGTCCGGGTCTGGGTTGCCTGGCGGGTGATTCCTTTAAGCCGCCGCCCCGGCTTGATGTGTGATTACACGGGCCAGAAGGATGATCCTCTTCGACACAGTCCAGATGACTTACCTGAGGACGTCATTGATGATACAACCAAGTCGCTTCTGAACGAGAGCCTGGCAGATTGCGGGAGAGTGGGCTTAAGCCCTTTCTGCAAGACTAACCCGGCTCCAGCGGTAAAACATTGACCTGAATACTTCTCCTTCCATTTTAACGATTTTGTCTTAACTCACTAACCTTTGTTGTATTTTACAGGCTAATGATAAATTCTGGAAGGTCAAGTATGACCACGAAGCTGCCAAGAAAGCCAGAAAAGTTAAGAAAGCCGCCAGGAAAGCCGCTCCCCGTAAAAAGGGGAGTAAACCTAGCGCCTCGGACCTGCTCCGTCTGGAAGACACCTCCGAGTCAGAGGTAGCTCTTGACTCTTTAGGCTCCTTTTTTAACCATCTTATTGACACGGATTATCAGCAGGAGGACACCGGAACGAGTCATGAAGTGAATGAAGAGGTAACTATAATTTCCTCCGACTCCGAGCCTTTGCCGAGACGGAAAGTCCGAAGAGTAACCCGGAAAGTAAGATTTTCACATCCTTTAGCTTATCAAGATCCTCAATTTCTTTTGAAGCGTTAGATTTATGAGAGTCGGAGGCAAACCCGGACCAGCAAAGATGCAGACCTCTCCTCTGGCTTCCCGAAGCATCAAGGAAGTGCCGGACTGAGGTTATCTCTGACTTATATTCTTTATATCCTTTGGCGGGCGCCCCTCGTCAGCCCCTTAATTCTTTTGACTCAAACTACCAGGGAACTTCGCCTTCCTCCGGCGACTCAATGCAGTCCAGCTTGCCGGCTTTCAAAACCGCTCCCGGGTAATGATGATCAGTTGATTTTGCGCTTATCTTACTCATGTTTTTGCACTAACCCTTTGACTTGCAGTGTACAAGTGAAGCCCAGCAAGAGGGCGAAGAAAAATAAGCCGGCCGAAGAGCCGGTCCTGGCTGAGCCGGAACTCAGAACGGCTGCTCCTAATGTCTCTGCTAACGAGTCGCCGGCTGTACCATCTCCTGATGCCACCGCTGCTCCAACTGTTGAACAAGCTATAGAAGGTTCTGATAACCCGGAGATCCCCAGCCCGGCTCATCCAGATGATCCGGACGTTGAGATCACCCGGATTGAGTTTGTCGAACCGGGACAACCTACCGTGCTGGCCAAGTGCTCTGCCAAGGAAGAACTTCTGGAGCGCCGCCGGGCCAAGTTGAACATCACTGATTATGCTCATCTGAGCATTGAAGATATTGTCTCTGGCTATGTAAATCAAGTGCACAACAGCCGGGATCTGGAGATTGACATGGTGAAACAAATACAGCAAAAATCTGAGGTATAACTCTCTTTCTTACTTCATAGTTATACTTACCATGCCAGCCCCCAAGTCTATTACTTATAATAAAATATGTTGTAGACTTAATACCGGCTTAGTAATCACTGCAAGAAAACCGGCTTACCTGGTAGCACTCAAGGTCCGGTTTAATCAGCATATCTGAATCGGTCCTTACCTTGTTTTAATCAAGTAGTTGAACAACAATATGCATTAGCCCCCAAGTGCCAAGTACCTTTGCTTGCAAAGTGCTTGGGACTTATTTGCATGAACCGCCACTGTAAATAGAGCTCTTCGGCATACATTAGCCCCCAAGTGCCAAGTGTCTTTGCTTGCAAAGTGCTTGGGACTTAATGTTGTATTATAATCACCCTAACTGTGACCCGGAATTTAAACAGGCCGCCGTCAAGCAATTTGAATCGAAGATCTCTGATTTAAAGAACCGCCTGAAGACTCAAGAAAATGAAACCCAAAAGGCCAACTCCAAATTTGAAATCAGTGTATCTGCTCAAGAGAAACTGAAGAAGAAATTTGAAGCAGAGAGAAAAGCCTGGGCGGATGAAAAGGCGGCTTTGCTCAGCCGGGCCGAACAAGCGGAGGCCACTCTTGCTGGAACAGCCGCCGAGCTATCCGGCTTAAAACACCATGTTTCTCAGATGGTCTCCGCAATCTTTGGTAAGCTACTCGAAGTGCTTTAGCTAGTTTACATCTTTTCCAAAGAGCATCTCAATTGTCATCAGCTTACCTGTCTTTGCAATGCAGGCCCCAGGAGCTCCAATCTTAATCAAAATGTGCTGACAAAATTGAAGGCGGTTTATACCTTGGTAGAGCAACTTTACACCGGGTCACAACGTGCCTTAGCCGTTGTGGCTCTTTCAAATGAAGTTCCCACTCATTTGGCGGATGTCCTCAGGCGGCTTGCCGTACTTCCTCAACGCTTCCAAGAATTGAGACGGGCTTCTGCAAGAGCCGGAGCTATAGCCGCTCTGAGCCGGGCCAAGGCGTTTCTACCGGAGCTAGACCCAGCCGACATCGCCCTTGGGTATCCCAGCTTGAAGGAAAATGGCACCCCCTTTGACCAGAAACTTCGCCGCTTGTGTGAAGAGCGTACGCCCTGTGGCCACTTTGATTGGCAATGACATAGATCTTACCAAATATCAACCGGGCTATGACGCGGAGAATCAAAGAATCCCAACACCACGCTATGAAGCAGTCAGCCTGATTCCCCCAAGTCGTAAGCATACCTTCGCCCCTGAAGTTGACCCGGCCGGGTTAATCGATGATGAGGCTCAGTTTGAAGCCTTGAGTGGCATTGACTGGAAATCATCAACCTTCCAGGTCATGGAAACAGCCGGAGGAGCAGAGAGGGATGACCCGAAAACGTCAGGCCAACAACGCCCTTGATCTCGCAGGCGGCTCATGGTTATGTCTTAAAAGATGATGCCTCACCTTTTGGACTCGGGGAATCATGTAATAGAGTAGGACAAACACTTAATTTTGTCGTGCCATCGCGCACGTGTGTAGCGCTCAACATTGTTTAAGCTGCCCTTTTATATTCTTCCGGGTTAAGCTTGATCCTCTATTTTCCTTATGTTTAAAGAGCTGTCTTTAATTGTCCTGCATAGAAAAACAAATCACAAGTCCCTTGGCGGCTTACATATAACCCGGAATCATAACAAACCGGTTCTCCATTATATCTTTGAGACAACCATAACAGCATACCTGTGATCCTTCAAGTAAACCTCCGGTTTATGTGATCCGAACAATGAGTAAAGACCCCACTATGTAACATGATGCTTATCATGTGCGATCAACTTTATTGACCAAAGGTAAGCCGGTGGAGTACAAACCACCCTTGAACACTTTATGTATAATCAAAAGAACTTGTTTGCAACAAAGAGACTTCAAAAATTTTGAGCCTTCTGATTCGAATACGACCAGAGAACCGTCCCAAAGGGGTTAAGCTAAGATTCGAATACGATCATACAGCCCCAGTGGCTTTGGCGTTGCCGATCAAGAGGGTATCAACAGCTATGTTCTCTTTGGTTCGAATACGACCTATGTTTGAACAGGAAGCCCCCAAATGATCTTGAAAGTTGTTTAACAACGCTGATTCAAATACGATCCACGTCGGTTCCCAAAGGGGGTTGAGCTATGATTCAAATATGACCAAGAAACTCCCGAGTGAGCTCGGCAATATGCCAATCAAGTGGGCATCGACAGCTATGTTCTCTTTTGTTGGGATACGACCTATGTTTGAACAGGAAGCCCCCAAGTGATCATATATTTAACGGCTAGATTCGAATACGATCATAAGTCGGATCAGCCTCCAAGTGATCATGTGATATCATAATGAAAATAACCATGACACATTTACCTTTGGAGGGAAAAAAAGGACAGAGGTCCTGCTTTATTATTCATCATAATATATACATGGCTATAGAAATATGTACATTATGAGAGCCGGTGGCTCAGGTGTAATAAGGCCGAAGCTGAGCTATATTCCACGGCCGGCGGGTCTCCTCCTCCGACTTACGTGAATCTTTGTGCTCTCGAATATCGATGAGGTAGTATGACCCGTTGTGCAAGTTCTTGCTGACCACAAAGGGCCCTTCCCAAGGTGGGGATAGCTTGTGTGCATCTGTTTGATCCTGGATGAGCCGGAGCACTAAATCACCTTCCTGAAAGGTCCTGGACTTAACCCGGCGGCTGTGATAGCGGCGCAGGTCTTGTTGGTAAATCGCCGAGCGAGCTGCTGCTACATCACGTTGTTCGTCCAACAAGTCAAGAGCATCTTGACGCGCCTGCTCATTATCCGCCTCGACATAAGCCGCCACTCGAGGCGAGTCATGACGGATGTCGCTAGGGAGGACCGCCTCAGCTCCGTAAACCATGAAGAAAGGTGTGTAACCCGTAGACCTGTTAGGAGTAGTATTGATGCTCCATAATACAGAAGGTAATTCCTCCACCCAACAACCCGGCGTCCGTTGCAAAGGGACCAAAAGCCGGGGCTTGATGCCCTTCAAGATTTCCTGATTGGCTCTCTCAGCTTGACCATTGGATTGAGGGTGAGCCACTGATGAAACATCAAGCCGAATATGCTCTCGTTGACAAAAATCCGCCATGGCGCCTTTAGATAGATTGGTACCATTGTCAGTTATAATGCTGTGTGGAAAACCAAAGCGAAATATCACCTTTTTCATGAACTGAACCGCCGTGGCTGCGTCACACTTACTAACTGGCTCTGCCTCAACCCACTTCGTGAACTTGTCAACCGCCACCAAAAGGTGGGTCTTCTTATCTTTGGACCTTTTGAAAGGCCCAACCATATCAAGCCCCCAGACTGCAAACGGCCAAGTGATTGGAATCATCCTCAACTCTTGAGCCGGCACGTGAGCCCGTCTTGAGAACTTCTGACAACCGTCACATTTACTGACCAAGTCCTCTGCATCAGCATGAGCCGTCAGCCAATAAAAACCATGACGAAAAGCCTTGGCCACAAGGGATTTTGAGCCGGCATGATGGCCACAATCCCCCTCGTGAACCTCTCGTAAAATTTCTTGACCCTCCTCAGGGGAAACACAACGCTGAAAAGCTCCAGTGACACTGCGATGATGCAGCTCGCCATTGACAATTATCATTGACTTAGACCGCCGGGTTATTTGTCTGGCCAAAGTTTCATCCTCAGGCAATTCTCCCCGGGTCATGTAAGCCAAGTATGGCACTGTCCAATCTGGGATAACGTGGAGAGCCGCCACCAACTGTGCTTCTGGGTCAGGAACAGCCAAGTCTTCCTCTGTAGGTAACTTGACAGAGGGGTTATGCAGAGTATCCAAGAAAGTATTAGGCGGCACCGGCTTTCGCTGAGAGCCTAACCGGCTTAATGCATCAGCCGCCTCGTTCTTTCTGCGATCGATGTGCTCTACTTGGTAACCCTGAAAATGTCCAGCAATGGCATCAACTTCGCGGCGATAAGCCGCCATGAGGGGGTCCTTGGAATCCCACTTGCCTGACACTTGTTGGGCCACCAAATCTGAGTCGCCAAAGCACCTTACCCGGCTTAAGCTCATCTCCTTAGCCATCCGAAGACCATGGAGCAAGGCCTCGTACTCAGCTGCATTGTTAGTACAGGGAAACATCAACCGTAGTACATAACAAAACTTGTCACCTCGAGGGGAAGCTAACACAACTCCAGCCCCCGAGCCCTCCAATTGCCTGGATCCGTCGAAGTGAATAGTCCAGTATGTATTATCCGGTTTCTCTTCAGGCACCTGCAGCTCTGTCCAATCGTTGATGAAATCCACCAATGCTTGAGATTTGATAGCAGTGCGTGGCACGTACTTTAGACCATGAGGCCCGAGTTCTATGGCCCACTTAGCAACTCTTCCTGTGGCTTCTCTGTTTTGGATGATATCTCCTAGGGGAGCAGAACTAACCACAGTGATAGGGTGGCCTTGGAAATAATGCTTAAGCTTCCGGCTTGCCATGAACACCCATAAACAAGCTTCTGCCAATGTGGATACCGTTGCTTAGACTCAATAAGTACTTCACTGACGTAGTAAACCGGCCGCTGAACCGGATGTTCCTTACCCGCCTCCTTACGCTCCACCACCACAGCCACACTGACGGCTCGTGTGTTAGCGGCTACATACAACAACAAGGGCTCCTTATCGATAGGAGCAGCAAGGACTGGCGGCTCAGCCAGCTGTCTTTTCAAATCCTCAAAAGCAGCATTAGCAGCATCATTCCAGACGAAGTCATCTATTTTCTTCATCATCTGATATAGTGGCATGGCCTTTTCACCTAACCGGCTTATAAACCGACTCAAAGCAGCGATGCGACCCGCCAGCCGCTGGACGTCATTTATGCACGCCGGCTTAGCCAGAGAGGTGATTGCCTTGATCTTCTCCGGGTTAGCTTCAATGCCTCTGTGAGAAACCAGAAAACCCAAGAGCTTGCCTGCAGGAACACCAAAAACACACTTGGCCGGGTTAAGCATCATCTTGTAGACCCGGAGATTATCAAAGGTCTCTCTCAGATCATCTATCAAGGTCTCCTTCTCTCTGGATTTGACCACGATATCATCCACATAGGCATGAACGTTGCGCCCAATCTGATTATGAAGACAATTCTGCACGCAACGCTGGTAAGTCGCCTGTGCGCTCTTGAGCCCAAAAGGCATAGACACATAACAGAAGGCTCCAAAGGGAGTAATGAACGCCGTCTTCTCTTGGTCCTTAACAGCCATTTTGATCTGATGGTAACCAGAGTACGCATCCAAAAAACTCAAACGCTCACAACCTGCCGTAGCATCAATAATTTGATCAATACGTGGGAGAGCAAAAGGATCAGCCGGACAAGCCTTGTTTAAATCCGTATAGTCCATGTCAGGTGCCATTCTTCTTGAGCACGAGCACCGAGTTAGCTAACCATTCTGGATGAAAGACTTCAACGATAAACCCGGCCGCCAAGAGCCGGGCTACCTCCTCACCAATGGCTTTCCGCCTCTCCTCATTAAACCGCCGGAGGAATTGCCTGACTGGCTTAAATTTCGGATCAATATTGAGAGTGTGCTCAGCGAGTTCTCTTGGTACACCCGGCATGTCAGAAGGTTTCCATGCAAAGATGTCCCTGTTCTCACGGATGAACTCGATGAGCGCGCCTTCCTATTTCGGATCCAGATTGGCACTGATGCTGAACTGCTTAGATGAGTCACCTGGAACAAAGTCAACAAGTTTAGTCTCATCGGCCGACTTAAATTTCATTACCGGCTCATGCTCCGTGGTTGGCTTTTTCAAAGACGTCATATCTGCCGGGTCAACATTATCCTTGTAAAACTTCAACTCCTCTGTTGCACAAACAGACTCAGCGTAAGCAGCGTCACCTTCCTCACACTCCAAGGCTATCTTTCGGCTGCCATGAACCGTAATGGTCCCATTGTGACCCGGCATCTTGAGCTGCAAATACACGTAACACGGCCGTGCCATGAACTTGGCGTAAGCCGGCCGCCCAAATAAAGCATGGTACGGGCTTCTTATTTTAACCACCTCAAAAGTCAGTTTTTCCGCCCTGTAGTTGTACTCATCTCCAAAGGCTACTTCCAGCTCGATCTTACCGACTGGATATGCCGACTTACCGGGCACCACCCCATGGAAAACAGTGTTGGACTGGCTGAGGTTTTTATCAGTTAATCCCATACGACGGAAGGTCTCATAATAGAGGATGTTGATGCTACTGCCTCCGTCCATGAGCACTTTAGTGAATTTGTACCCCCCCAACCTGAGGAGCCACCACCAAGGCCAGGTGACCCGGATTATCAACCCGGGGAGGGTGATCTTCCCTACTCCACACAATAGGCTGCTCAGACCATCTTAAATAGCGTGGAACCGCCGGCTCAACAGCATTTACAGCCCTCTTATGAAGCTTCTGGTCTCGCTTGCACAGACTGGTAGTAAACACATGATACTGTCCACCATTGAGCTGCTTTGGATTGGTCTGGTATCCCCCCTGCTGCTGCTGATTACCCTGGCCAGATTGTTGATTAAATCCTCCTTGAAAATTCTGAGAATTAGAGCCGCCGCCCGGGCCATGAAAGCCGCCGGCGCCTGAGCCGCCGCCCTGCCCATTGTTGCCATTAAAAGCGTTGGAATTTTTGAAGGCTTTCATGATTGCGCAGTCTTTCCATAGATGAGTGGCCGGCTTCTCCCTAGAGCCATGCCTTGGACAGGGCTCATTCAACAATTGCTCAAGCGTCGGGCCTGACCCGCCGGCTCGGGGAGGTGGTCTCCCCTTACGTCGGTGGTTGTTACCCTGCGCATTGGTGTTGGCCACAAACTCCATACTGCCATCAGCCTTACGTTTGTTACCTCCCTGGTTCACCGGGTTATGCTGAGGGCCCTTGCCGTTGCCATTCTTCTTTCCCTTCCCTGTCCTTTCATCATCAGACGCGGGATCCTTGGTACTATCAGAGTCGGCGTACTTGACCAGAGCCGCCATCAGCGTACCCATATCATTGCAATCGCGCTTGAGCCGCCCGAGCTTCATCTTCAGGGGCGTAAAACGACAATTTTGCTCCAACATTAAGACTGCAGAGCCGGCATCCATCTTATCAGACGAATGTATTATCTCTTTGACCCGGCGAACCCAATGGGTTGTAGACTCGCCCTCTTGCTGCTTGCAGTTAGTCAAATCCACAATTGACATAGATTGTCTACATGTATCTTTGAAGTTTTGGATGAACCGGGCTTTTAGCTCTGCCCATGACCCGATAGAATTAGGCGGCAGTCCTTTCAACCAAGTGCGGGCAGTCCCATCCAACATCATGGTGAAGTATTTGGCCATTGCCGCTTCGCTGACCTCCAGCAACTCCATAGCCATCTCGTAGCTCTCGATCCATGCTCCGGGTTGTAAATCAGCCGTGTAATTAGGTACCTTCCTAGGTCCTTTGAAATCCTTGGGCAGACGTTCATTACGGAGAGCCGGCACCAGACAAGGGACACCTCCGGTCCTCGTAGGTATGCCCGCCTCGATAGAAGCCATCGGATAAACCGGGAGGGGCTGGTAAGCTGTCAGCTGAGCCGCCTGCTCCGCCTCTTGTCGTGCTCTGTCTTGGTCTACCGCGTTAAAGGCTCCATTATGTGCCGGGCCGTGGCCAGCTGGCAAGTCACGGCGCCGGACGTTGCTTGAGCCGGTCGCTGAAACCATGTGTCTGCTATAACTTGGGCTCCGGTTTGGACGAGGGGTTGAATGAATCCTGTCCCGGCTATATGAATATGCCTCCTGTTGCGCCAGAGCCGTCTGAAGAAGTTCTCTGACCCGGCGGGTTTCGACCGCCGTCGGAGAGTCGCCCTCGACTGGGAGAGCCGCCAGCCGCGCCGCTGCGGCGATCATGTTTTCCAACGGGTTGGCATAATGACCCGGTGGTATAGGCACGTATTGAGGCGGGGCAGTGTTCACACGGGGAGGCCCCATCACTTGCAGTTGAATCGGCGTTCCAGCCCCGGGTGCCGTGATTTCTGGCGGGTTACTGGGCCCTGCACCAGGCGTGTTGAAGAGGTTTCGAGGATCGTAAACCGGAGGGAGTCGAGATTGAGCCTTCTGATGCCTCCTTCTCATGATCTCATTGGATGCGTTCTGATCCATCGTGAGCCGGAAAGACTGCGCCTGAATCAGCTGAGTCTGGGCGTCGAGAGCCGCCCGCTCTGCAGCCATCCTGATCCCTTCCGCTGCCAGATCTTCCTTGGCTCTTGCTATGTCCAATTTTAGTTGTGCTACTTCTGCATCATGTTGAGCTTGATCCGCCGGGACGACCGTGGCAGTTAACAGGGCCGTCATCTTATTTGTGAGATCCATTAGCACCTGAGCCGGCGAGTGCACAGGGCCTCCTGCCCCAGCGGCGGGGTTTTGAACAGGTTGTGTGCCGGCCATGAAGATTCCAACCCGGCTTGGCGGCTCAAAGGGGTCCGGAATACTGTCGCCATCGGAACAACCCCTGAGCCTGCCATCTTGAAGTTGATATAACGAGTTGGTCTCATCTGTGGACGACTCGCCGTCAGAGCGGGCGGCCGTCTCATCGCCAGATCCAGATCCTTCAGAGAGTCCTCCATGGACGCATCCCACGAAAGCACGCTTCAAGGCAGGCAGAGTCCGGGCGGGTCTCGCACGCTGAGCCGTCTCGACGAGGTCGGTGCAGAGGTCCGGCTCAGGGCCCGGCTCGCCAATCTTGCCAATGAAAACATGGATTCCGCCGAAGGGGACCCGGTACCCGTACTCGATTGAGCCGGCGTCGGGGCCCCAGCCTGCGTCGTCGATGTAGAGCTTGCCGCGACGACTCTTGGTCATCCGGCCCACAGCGTATCCCTTGAGCCCTTCGAAGCTGCCCTTCAAGAACTCAAATCCATCGTGCGCTGGCCCCACGGTGGGCGCCAACTGTCGTGGAATTGTCACGGCAGATGTCCTCGTGCAAGGACTTAGTCGTGGAGCCATCGCAACTAGGAAGCTTAAAGGGGTTAAACGGGACAAAGGACACGAGGATTATACTGGTTCGGCCCCTTACGGTGAAGGTAAAAGCCTACTCCAGTTGAGGTTGGATTACTTAGGGTTTCGATGACCAGGGAGCTAAACCGCTGCGCCTAGTTATCGATCTGATCTTACTTGTCCTGAACCGCCGCTGGGTCGTCCCTTTATATAGAGAGGTTAACGCCCAGCGGCTCTCAGAGACCCGGCCGGCTTATAAACAGTGTCCGGCTTGGACTCTTAACTATTCTTGCCTTACACTATAAGTCATGCCTTAACGGCGGGTTATCACTACGGGCCTTAAGCCGCCTCTAGGCCTTAGGCCCATTATTGAACCTCCATCCTCAAGCTTGATATTGGGCTTCACGTGATGATCGTCATGACATAACCCGGCCCTTCCGGGCGGGTGACTCCAGTAGTTATATCCCCCAACAGGTATGACGGAAACTAGGGGCGGCGCGCGGGGCAGCGCGCTCGGCGGCGGCGGCGATGCGGCGGGCGGGCCCTCCTCAAGCTCGCCGGCCACGGCGGCGGGCGCGGGCTTGCCCGAAGCGGCGACTAGGCGCGGGCGCGGGCGCGGTTTCGTCAGCGCGGACGGACGCGAATCGGCGGCGGAATGGGGGGAGGGTTGGTCACCGGAATTGGGGGATGTTTTTATAGGTAGAGGGAGCTAGGAGACTCCAAATGGAGTGCGTTTTCGCCCACACGATCGTGATCGAACGACGAGAGCATGGAGGGACTTAGGTGGGTTTTGGGCTGTTTGGAGGGGTGTTTTGCTGCAACACACAAAAGGACTTTGCGGTTACCCGGTTAAACTTTGGAGTATCAAACGACCTCCAAATGGAACGAAACTTGACAGGTGGTCTACCGGTGGTATACCAAGGCCACTTGGCAAGACTCGGTCCATTCCGAGAACCTTCAACACCCACTCATGAAAAGAAACAAGAGGGGTGCGCTGGTGCATGTGGGTGTGTCGGATTGCAAAACGGACAACGGGGAAAATGCTCGGATGCAAGAAGACGTACACGTATGCAAATGAGATGCACATGATGACATGATATGAGATGCATGACATGAACAAAATGCAAAACGAAAAACAAAACCCAACCACGAAGGGAATATCATAACACATAGCCGAAAATGGCAAGAGTTGGAGTTACAAATATGGAAAGTTACATCCGGGGTGTTACAGGTTATGTATGGAAACTAGTATATCGTCTTGCTCTGTCCCATACTTTCTAGATTGCTGATAATGAGACTCCCATAATTTTCAATAGATGAGCTTCAAGTTGGATAGCCAAGATGATGCAACCAGACAAGCTTGCACCCATGTTTTCAAGTTTGCTTTGTGACAGTAACAGTATAACTTGAGGAAAACTCACTTTGAAGGCAAGGCTAACAGTGAACTTGCCCAAACATCTCTAGTGGAAAATATATCGGATGAAGACTGGAGAGGCCTCGTTAAACACTGGTCTAATCCAAAGTATCAAGTACGTTATATATATTCGATCAGATCACATGTTGAACTCCTATTTACGCATGTGCCTCACAAATCTATCTTCTTGTAGGTGAACTGTTCAAAGAACAAGGCCAACTATACAAAAGTGAAATTCCAACAGATGACAGGATCTCGTAGCTATATTGTACACTGCGAGGCTCTTGTAATTAACTGTTGTTTCACTCTTTTCGTTGTGCCATATTATCAGATCTATATTGACTTATTCCAAATGCATAGGAAAGCCCGCAAGGACCAAAAAGTACCTGAACCAAATGATGTGGAAATCTTCAAGGACTGTCACACCAGCAAGACGAAGGGCATGACTAAACCAGCCAAAGTCGCAGTTGTAAGTCCTTAATCCTCATGCCTTTTAACTACTACTTACTCTGACTTGTGCATTGAACTGCACGGTTTGCAGCCAATGTCTATTACTCTTTTCAATTTTATACACTATTGTCTTAGCATATCATTGCACCTTACAAGGTTCAAAAGAGAGGAGTGATGTTCCTTTGATCTTGATCTATAATCTAGTTCCGTGCTAGACTTGCCCACACAATGTTACAATTGCCTGTTTGTCTGTTCTCAGTTGTTTTGTGATATGAATATTGTCATACTATGCTTACCGTATTATAAACTTTGTCTCTTTATCCTTAGCTGGCAATACAATGTGAAGAAATAGACAATACATTAGCCATGGTACATGGACATCTGTTTGGAACCTGGTTTTATTATGTACTTTGCAGTAAAATACAAGTAATATTTTACACCGGTTCACCAGAATAAGTTCTGTATATAGACCAAAGCTATTTTGTTTGGTTTTGCTGCCTCCTTAATATCTTCTGTTCTTGTACTACTAATGTAAAAACTCAACTTTTCAGCAAGCTATGGAAAAAATGGTGGAACCGCCACCTTCTGAAGGCGACGAGGCAACTATAACCGCAATGTCACCTCTTGTTGCAGTGGGTCAGTACCTAATGTAGGGTAGAACCCTAGACGCCCGATCTTTCATGATTGGAGGGGATCCTATGAAGAACACGAAGAACATGAGGGGAAACGCGAGGAAAATCACGAGGGTAGAACGCGAGGAAACACTCAAATAGACAAGAAGCGATCACACATGTGATACATCCTTGAAACACAAAGAGATACACGATCCAAATCCAACAAAGGACGGTACATAGGGTAACCGGTTCTTCTCCATGAGGAGGTCTTGAATCCACGAGGGGATCTTCCCGTGAGGGGTCTTGAATCCAAGGTGGATCTTCTCCGTAGAGGACGCGGTCTCTCTCGTGGAGTATATCCATATGGATGAGCAAAGCTCTATCTCTAAATGAGCTAATCCTTTGCTAACCCTAACTAGGAGGAGGTGGAGGAGTATATATAGTCTAAGGCCACGAAGGGGTAAGTGAGGAGGGGATACATGGGACTCTGGCCCGGCTGTGCACGCGCAGGTGTCGGATGTCCGGGCTGGGGGCCGGATGTCCGGGGCTTCAGGAGGCGTCGGATGTCCGAGGCTTGGGCCGGATATCCGGGCTGAAGTGGCCAAACTTCTGGTGCATTCTGTCGTCGATGCCGGATTTCCGGGGGAGAGGCTGGATGTTCGGGAGTTGGCGGGGTGCCGGATGTCCGGGCACACGGGCCGGATGTCCGGGCACACGGTCCGGATGTCCGGTCGCTGATGTCGTTGGCCATCTATTGGGGCAGCTCTTCCGCGGCTGCCCAGGCGCCGGATGTCCGGCCTCTGGCCCAGATGTCTTGCCGTTGTAGCTTCAGTAGCTCTGTCTTCTTCCGTCGTAGCTTCCAGGCTTCCCTCGCGGATGGTGTAGTTGTTCCTTGGCGCTTGCACTCCTCCTCGTCGTTCGTAGTGTTCCGACAATACCTATGCATGCACACAAGTGGAGTGTCAAGTAGTATACTATCCTTGAAGGTGTCAAGTGAGCACGTGTAAAGGAGATGATTCACCTTTTGTGTATGTGAAGTAGAGGTCGCACTTGTCACTTGCCAAATGGACTCTTGACATGGTGATGTCCATAGGATGCTTCGCATCATCTCCCCCCCTTGGGAAAGATCCGACCTCGGATCGAAAACCAAATCACCATGGGAAAGAGATGGCTTCGCCGTGTAGAAGTGGACGTTCACCAAGTACTTGTCATCTTAAAGCTCGAAATGGGCACTCTCCAATGTTGCACCGTCCTGTGATTCCTTCAAAAGGAGTAAGGATAACAAACACTTGGAAAAACAAATGTGGTTAGCGCTAGTGCAAAACCAAGCATTCAAGGGATGAGTCACCAAACAAGTGTCGTCATCATGCAAAGCATATGGTGTAACAAAGGATTGTGACATGGCATGTAAGCATATCAATCAAGCACAAGCAAAGATATCATGGGGACAAGCATGTAAATGTGAGGTAGTGATGCAAATATGTGTAACAAGAGAATAAGCATCTACCTCAAAGTCATAGCAAGCATTCACAAATTGCTCAACGAAAGGTCAATGGTAGGCATAAGAAGCATTCACAACACCAAATAAGATGAGATGTCTAAACACATGGGTCAAGTGCAAGACAATCCAAGCATAACGTGCATGGGGTGTAGTGAATATCGTGTGGCACTCAACACAATGGAAAGATCAATTGTTCATCATGTGTGAGGTAATCAAGGCAAGCATGTAGCAATCAATGGGACATGGCATATGTGAAGTGATGACATTGTTGCAACCAAACATATGAGAGGAGCAAGTAATCCAAGAATTGGATGCAACACACAAGGCATATATATCATGATGCATGGAACGGTGAAAATGACAAGTCGAAGCAAGATCTCTAACATGTGTGCAATCAAGTGGTCCAAGATGAACAATAAGTCTCGTGGTGCAAGCAACACAAGTAGTATGATCTGCAATATCCATGCTCAAGAAAGATGTCACCTTGAAGGTGTGTCCTTGTGCATTCTTCACAATGCCAAAGTGGTAGGAAAGGTGGTGTAGAAGCGAGTCATGGTTGAATGTATGAGGCTCGCTCTCAAGAGCTCGAATGGTCAACTCACGTGAAGTGGAAGTCGACACAAAGTCCAAATATCCTACGCATACACAAAAGAAAGCAAAGAATGTATGCGCATGGTAGATAAACACATCATCCATCATGATGGTTCTCTTCTCTTGCACATAACCATTATAAGCACAAGTGCATGAATAATATGATGCAACAATTGCTATATTCATGGCACTAGTTATATGGTTGAAAGAGGTAAGGCAAACATGCTTCACAAGAAATATGTCAATATCTCCCAATATATGTGAGAATGCTATGGGGGAAATCTCATTAGCAAGAGTTAAGTCATTGTTGCACTCAATATATGGCAAATCATCTAGCATTAGAGAGGCAACATATGGAGATATATGACAAGAAGCAATAACAATCATGTGCAAAGCATGGAAATGGTTGTCATCAACCGCATGAAATGAGCAATTATGAATCATCGATGATGCAACAAGGCAAGCAATCATAGTAATCAAGTTGTGCAAGCTAGTAGTGCGGAGATGCAACATACTAGAGGAAATCATGGCAATCATGTCATGTGAGCAAATAATTGGCATGGGCAATGCACATGCCATATCGCAAGCACGAACACAAAGCAAGATCATGGTATCATCATTGGCATGGGGTACAAAGCAAACATGGCTATAACAAGCAATATCTCCACCAAGCTTGCAAATACACATAGAAGTACTAGAATCAATCATCATGTGTAATGCAAAGCATGGGTCACAAATGCATGGCAAAGGCATAGGAATGAGCATATCATGCAAAGTGAACATGGCAAGATGGGCATATAATATGTAATGGACAATAACCCATAGCCAAGTGAGGGCCATGTAGAAGAAATGCGCGAAGTCCTTGCGCGAGGAGAGCGGTGGGAAAGACAATCCGTGGGACCCCAAGTCATCATTGCTCTCTAGAGCTCGTTTTTCAACTCGTGGGATTGCGAGGTTGACAAGTATTCATGGGTACGTACACAAAAGAGACACAAACCAAAGAAATTGTGTGTGTGGTAAATATACACATCATCCATCATGATGTGTATGTGCACGTGTGAGTTAGTACAAGATAAGCATCTCTCAAAGAAGTTTGATGCATGATATAAGAAAATGCCATCCATCCTGAAAGAATAGTAATTGTGTATAACACGATGGGGACACAAATTGAGAATGCAAGTATATGGCACATCAATAGCATGTTTATTCATGGGAAGCATATTGTGCACACAAGTATTGGGATCATGCAATGGATAGGATGAACCAAAATCTCCTAAGATATATGAGGAAACTATGGGGGTCTCCTCATGAGAAATATTGGAAACATCATATGGAGAAAATGGACAACAACCAAAACAATGCATATCTGATGCTAGGTGGTCATGGCATGGCATATCATATAAATGATGCAAAGGGAGCATATCAATATCATCACAAGAGAAACAAATGCCAATAACCATGGGCTTGTCATCTATGACTTATGTGCAAATTGGGTTTATTTTAATGGCATATGCATAGTCACTATGAAGAGATTGCAAGTTGGACATATTGTTGATCTCATGCATAGCATATGACAAGTCAAGCGGTTTGTCAAACATGATGTGACCTAAAGAATTGTCACAAGAAATCCTATGTAACATGGCATCACAACTAATAGACTCCACATGAGAATCATCATACTCATCGTAAATGGGCAAGAAATCATCACACGAGGAAGTCGCACTAGCATGAATCATGGAAATAGGTGGATCAACATCATGCAAGCAATCAATGTCAAGAATGTTCACTAGAGGGACTAGAGCATCACCTTCACCTATGTTACCCTGTTCATTCCACTCAAGTGGTGTAGGTGATGTGGTAAGGACCAAATGGTTGTCATCATCATCAACTTGATGGAACCATGTGGGGTGCATCATATTCCACCATGGCCATCGTCTTGTCCAAAGGAAGGACGAAGTCATCGCGAATTGGCGCGTCATCATATATGGGACCTAGCACCAAATGAGAAGACACAATAGAGGTAGAGGTTAAGTCGTTAGAAATCAAAGTGGCCTCACATGCCCTATCAACTATCACACTCTCTCTATGTGGTGGTTCACTCACTCCCTCAAAGTAGGTGCACTCAAACTCACATATGGTGGAGTCACTCATCTCAGTCAAGTGGTGGGGGTTGTGGCTCTCCTCACATGGGAATTGGGGCAACACATCATATATGGGGCTAGTGGTGAAGTCACTCTCACTCTCAATATGGTGGAACAAGTCACTCAAGTCATCATACGTCACCGTGGTGGAAGGGAAAATCCCATGCTCAATCATCTCGTCATCGTCGCCATGGATGAAGGCCGAAGATGGCACATCATCACTCTCGCCTCCTAAGATGGAAGCATCATCCTTGCTCGTCACCATGTCGCTCGCCTCCAAAGCATTTTCCTTGATTGGCTCCATAGTCGTAGCCGTCGCCACACCGTCTTGAAAAAGAGTCAAAGTAGACTCGACACCATCAATGCCACAAAGAGGGATGGCGGTGAAGTTGAACTTGGGAGTATCGTCTTCTATCTCGTCGGGCTTGGACATCATGGTGGTACTAGCCTCATGCTCGTTCTCATGGAGCTTGGTCGTCGCGAAGTGAGCTTGGGGTGGAGAAGCCTTGGCCTCCATGAGTTCTTGTTCTGCCTTGAGAGCACCAATGTAGTTGTCATCGAGGGACTTGTAGCTCTCAAGGAAGATCGTCTTGGAGATGTCGTTGTGCAATCCCATCATGAAGTGGAACTTCATTGAAATGGGGTCGTCCACGCCGGCTCATCGCAAAGCTTTCTTCATCTCCTTGAAGTACTCGTCGATGGACTTGGATCCTTGGGTGGTGTTCTCCAATTAGCGTAGAAGTTGTTCCGTGTAGGTTGGAGGCACGGACTCTCGCCGCATAGCTCTCTTCGTCTTGGGCCAACTCATGTCGTAGCATTCCGAAGGTGTGTGAAGCCACCATGTTGACGCGTAGTCGTGGAAGTTTCTTGTGGCGCACTTCACTTGATCTTCGGGAGGAACTTGATGTAGCTTGAGGTATTCGTCCATCAAACGCTCCCACTCGAGATACTCCTCGGGTTCTAGAGTCCCATAGAAAGGAATCTCATGGTCGGTGTCGAGGTCATAGTAGCTCGTGGAAGTCGCGGACTTGAGCTTGGGGAGCGATGTAGGGTGGAACCCTATGCTGCCGATCTTTCATGAAAGGAGCGGATCCCAACTAAGAACACGAAGAACACGGGGAAGAACGGGGAGAAATCACAAGAGGAAACACTCAAACCAACGAGATTAGGTCACACATGTGCTAGATCCTCGAAACACAAGAGGAGGTACAGGATCCAAATCTAACAAAGGACGATACAAAGGTAACCGGTTCTTCTCCTAGAGGAGGTCTTGATGGGGCCACCCAAGAGGGGGTCTTGAATCCAAGGTGATCTTCGTAGAGGGGCCGCGATCTCTCTCGTGGAGTAGATCTGTATGGATAAGTAATGCTCTATCTCACATATGAGCTAAACCAATGCTAACCCTAGAAAGAGGGAGGAGGAGTATATATAGTCTAGGGGGTGAAAGGGTACATGGGCTTCGGCCCTTACACTGTACGCAGACAGGGGAGGCCGGATGTCCGGGCGACGGTCCGGATGTCCGAGCCTTTGCGAGGGGCCGGATGTCCAGGCTGGCGGGGCCGGATGTCCGGGCTGGCGTGACTGGCCTGGATGCTCTCTGGATAGACGGGGTCCGGATGTCCGGGCGAGGGGCCGGATGTCCGGGAGCTCGGGACGGGCCAGATGTCTCGGCTTTTGGCCGGATGTCCGGGCTGGCAGGGTTCAGCTTCTGCACAATTCTGTGATGGGCGCCGGATTTTCGGGCGGGGGCCAGATGTCCCGGCTGTCGGGCCGGATGTCCGGGTTCCTGGCCGGATGTCCGGGTCCTGGGAGTTGCACTTGACTCTTTCTGTTGGTTCTCCTCGTCCATGAACTTGCTGTCCTGTCCATCTTCATGAGCATCTCCGGGAGGGTCCTCTTGACACCTAATCATGCATAGCATATCAGACTTAGGTAGTAGCCATGTCTCGAGTGGATCATATGTGACATCACTAAGGAAGGAAGTCACCTCGTTCTCGAGAGCTCTAGCTCGTGCTCATGTCATGGGTCCTCTTGGCTCTTGATGAGACGATGGTAGGTCCACGGGGATGACCGTAGAATGCTCCGCATCATCTCCCCTCCCTTGGGAAAGATCTGACCTCGGATCGAAATCCTCATCACCATGGTACGGGGACAAATCTTTGACGTTGAAGATGTCACTCACGGAGTACTTGTCGCGTGAGATGTCGATCTTGTAGGCGTTGTTGTTGTAGCGTGTAAGCACCTTGAAGGGTCCATCGGCTCGTGGTAGAAGTTTGGACTTGCGTTCGTTGGGGAATCGGTCCTTGCGAAGGTGTAGCTGCACAAGATCTCCAATGTTGAATACCATGGTTTCTTGTTGACGTTGAGCTTAGTCGTGAGTCGTTGTACTTGGCGCTTGATGGTGTGCCTTGTATATTCATGCATCTTCTTGAGGTAGTTGACTCGGGCACTCGCGTCCATGTTGGTGCGCTCTTGTAGTGGTAGAGGAAGAATGTCCAATGGTGACAATGGGTTGAATCCATAGACGACCTCGAAGGGGCACTTGTCGGTAGTCATATGTCTTGCACGGTTGTAGGCATACTCGACGATAGGTAGGCACTCCTCCCACTCCTTAATGTTCTTCTTTATCAACACGCGTAGTAGAGTGGAGAGCATACGGTTTGTCACCTCCGTTTGGCCATCGGTTTGCGGGTGGTATGCCGAAGAGAACAAAAGCTTGATTCGGAGCTTGGTGCACAATGTCTTGCAAAAGTAACTCAAGAACTTGACGTCGCGGTCCGAGACAATCGTCTTTGGCACTCCATGTAGTCGCAAGATTTCCCCACAAAAGAGATTGGCTACATGTGAAGCATCGTCTATCATGTTGCAAGGAATGAAATGTGCCATTTGAAGGAAATATGCCCTAGAGGCAATAATAAAGTATTATATATTTCCTTATATCATGATAAATGTTTATTATTCAATTCTAGAATTGTATTAACCGGAAACATAATACATGTGTGAATACATAGACAAACAGAGTGTCACTAGTATGCCTCTACTTGACTAGCTCGTTAATCAAAGATGGTTATGTTTCCTAGCCATAGACATGAGTTGTGATTTGATTAATGGGATCACCTCATTAGGAGAATGACGTGATTGACTTGACCCATTCTGTTAGCTTAGCACCCGATCGTTTAGTATGTTGCTATTGCTTTCTTCATGACTTATACATGTTCCTATAACTATGAGATTATGCAACTCCCGTTTACCGGAGGAACACTTTGTGTGCTACCAAACGTCACAACGTAAAAGGGTGATTATAAAGGTGCTCTACAGGTGTCTCCAAAGGTACTTGTTGGGTTGGCATATTTCGAGATTAGGATTTGTCACTCCGATTGTCGGAGAGGTATCTCTGGGCCCACTCGGTAATGCACATCACTATAAGCCTTGCAAGCATTGTGACTAATGAGTTAGTTGCGGGATGGTGTATTACGGAACGAGTAAAGAGACTTGCCAGTAACGAGATTGAACTAGGTATCGAGATACCGACGATCGAATCTGGGGCAAGTACCATACCGATGACAAAGGGAACAACGTATGTTGTTATGCGGTCTGATCGATAAAGATCTTCGTAGAATATGTGGGAACCAATATGAGCATCCAGGTTCCGCTATTGGTTATTGACCGGAGAGGTGTCTCGGTCATGTCTACATAGTTCTCGAACCCGTAGGGTCCGCACGCTTAACGTTACGATGACAGTTTTATTATGAGTTTATGTATGTTGATGTACCGAAGGAGTTCGGAGTCCCGGATGACATCGGGGACATGACGAGGAGTCTCGAAATGGCCGAGACGTAAAGATCGATATATTGGACGACTATATTCGGACTTCGGAAAGGTTCCGAGTGATTCTGGTATTTTTTGGAGTACCGGAGAGTTACGGGAATTCGTATTGGGCCTTAATGGGCCATACGGGAAAGGAGAGAAAGACCCCAAAGGGTGGCCGCACCCCTCCCCATGGGCTAGTCCGAATTGGACTAGGGAGGGGGGGGCCTTCCTTCTTTCTCCTTCCCCCTTCCCTTCTCCTACTCCCACAAGGAAAGGAGGAGTCCTACTCCCGATGGGAGTAGGACTCCCCCCTTGGGCGCGCCACCTCCCCTTGGCCGGCCCTCTCCCCCTTGCTCCTTTATATACGGGGGCAGGGGGGCACCCCATGGACACACTTGATATACGATATTGTAGCCATGTGCGGTGCCCCTCTCCACCATATTACACCTCGATAATACCGTTGCGGAGCTTAGGCGAAGCCCTGCGTCAGTGGAACATCATCATCGTCATCACGCCGTCGTGCTGACGAAACTCTCCCTCAACACTCGGCTGGATCGGAGTTCGAGGGACGTCATCGAGCTGAACGTGTGTAGAACTCCGAGGTGCCGTGCGTTAGGTACTTGATCGGTCGGATCATGAAGACGTACGACTACATCAACCGCGTTGTGATAACGCTTCCGCTGTCGGTCTACGAGGGTACGTGGACAACACTCTCCCCTCTCGTTTCTATGCATCACCATGATCTTGCGTGTGCGTAGGAATTTTTTTGAAATTACTACGTTCCCCAACAGTGGCATCCGAGCCAGGTTTTATGCGTTGATGCTATGCACGAGTAGAACACAAGTGAGTTGTGGGCGATATAAGTCATACTGCTTACCAGCATGTCATACTTTGGTTCAGCGGTATTGTGAGATGAAGCGGCCCGGACCGACATGACGCGTACGCTTACGCGAGACTGGTTTCACTGTTCGGAGCACTCATTGCTTAAAGGTGACTGGCGGGTGTCTGTCTCTCTCACTTTAGTTGAACCGAGTGTGGCTACGCCCGGTCCTTGCGAAGGTTAAAATAGCACCAACTTGACAAACTATCGTTGTGGTTTTGATGCGTAGGTAAGAACGGTTCTTGCTAAGCCCGTAGCAGCCACGTAAAACTTGCAACAACAAAGTAGAGGACGTCTAACTTGTTTTTGCAGGGCATGTTGTGATGTTATATGGTCAAGACATGATGTGATATAATTTGTTGTATGAGATGATCATGTTTTGTAACCGAGTTATCGGCAACTGGCAGGAGCCATATGGTTGTCGCTTTATTGTATGAAATGCAATCGCCATGTAATAGTTTTACTTTATCACTAAGCGGTAGCGATAGTCGTAAAAGCAATAAGTTGGCGAGACAACAACGATACTACGATGGAGATCAAGGTGTCGCGCCGGTGACGATGGTGATCATGACGGTGCTTCGGAGATGGAGATCACAAGCACGGTGCTTCGGAGATGGAGATCACAAGCACAAGATAATGATGGCCATATCATATCACTTATATTGATTGCATGTGATGTTAATCCTTTATGCATCTTATCTTGCTTTGATTGACGGTAGCATTATAAGATGATCTCTCACTAAAATTTCAAGATAAAGTGTTCTCCCTGAGTATGCACCGTTGCGAAAGTTCTTTGTGTTGAGACACCACGTGTTAATCGGGTGTGATAGGCTCTACGTTCAAATACAACGGGTGCAAAACAGTTGCACACGCGGAATACTCAGGTTAAACTTGACGAGCCTAGCATATACAGATATGGCCTCGGAACACAGAGACCAAAAGGTCGAGCGTGAATCATATAGTAGATATGATCAACATAGTGATGTTCACCATTGAAACTACTCCATCTCACGTGTTAATCGGACATGGTTTAGTTGCTTTGGATCACGTAATCACTTAGATGATTAGAGGGATGTCTATCTAAGTGGGAGTTCTTAAGTAATATGATTAATTGAACTTAAATTTATCATGAACTTAGTCCAGATAGTATTTTGCAAATTATGTTATAGATCAATAGCTCGCGTTGTTGCTTCCCTGTGTTTATTTTTGATATGTTCCTAGAGAAAAAATTATGTTGAAAGATGTTAGTAGCAAAGATGCGGATTGGATCCGTGATCTGAGGATTATCCTCATTGCTGCACAGAAGAATTATGTCCTTGATGCACCGCTAGGTGACAGACCTATTGCAGGAGCATATGCAAACGTTATGAACGTTTGGCTAGCTCAATATGATGACTACTTGATAGTTTAGTGCACCATGCTTAACGTCTTAGAATCGGGACTTCAAAGACGTTTTGAAACGTCATGGACCATTTGAGATGTTCCAGGAGTTGAAGTTAATATTTCAAGCAAATACCCGAGTTGAGAGATATGAAGTCTCCAACAAGTTCTATAGCAAAAAGATGGAGGAGAATCGCTCAACTAGTGAGCATGTGCTCAGATTGTCTGGGTACTACAATCGCTTGAATCAAGTGGGATTTAATCTTCCAGATAAAATAGTGATTGACAGAATTCTCTACTCACCATCACCAATTTAGTAGAACTTCGTGATGAACTATAGTATGCAAGGGATGACGAAAGTAATTCCCGAGCTCTTCGTGATGCTGAAATCGACGAAGGTAGAAATCAAGAAAAACATCAAGTGTTGATGGTTGACGAGACCACTAGTTTCAAGAAAAGGGCAAAGGGAAGAAGGGGAACTTCAAGAAGAACGGCAAGCAAGTTGCTGCTCAAGTGAAGAAGCCTAAGTCTGGTCCTAAGCCTGAGACTAAGTGCTTCTACTGCAAAGGGACTGGTCACTGGAAGCGGAACTACCCCAACTATTTGGTGGATAAGAAGGATGGCAAAGTGAACAAACGTATATTGGATATACATGTTATTGATGTGTACTTTACTAGTGTTTATAGCAACCCCTCGGTATTTGATACTGATTCAGTTGCTAAGAGTAGTAACTCGAAACGGGAGTTGCAGAATAAACAGAGACTAGTAAAAGGCGAGGTGATGATGTCTGTTGGAAGTAGTTCCAAGATTGATATGATCATCATCGCACATTCCCTATACTTTCGCGATTAGTGTTGAAACTAAATAAGTGTTATTTGGTGTTTGCGTTGAGCATGAATATGATTTGATCATGTTTGTTGCAATACGGTTATTCATTTAAATTAGAGAATAATTGTTGTTCTGTTTACATGAATTAAACCTTCTATGGTCATACACCCAATAAAATGGTTTGTTGGATCTCGATCGTAGTGATACACATATTCATAATAATGAAGCCAAAGGATGCAAAGTTAATAAGGATAGTGCAACTTATTTGTGGCACTGCCGTTTAGGTCATATTGGTGTAAAGCGCATGAAGAAACTCCATACTGATGGGATTTTGGAATCACTTGATGCTTGCGAACCGTGCCTCATGGGCAACATGACTAAAACGCCGTTCTCCGGAACTATGGAGAGAGCAACAGATTTGTTGGAAATCATACATACAGATGTATGTGGTTCGATGAATATTGAGGCTCGTAGCAGGTATCATTATTTTCTGACCTTCACAGATGATTTGAGCAGATATGGGTATATCTACTTAATAAAACAGAAGTCTGAAACATTTGAAAAGTTCATATAATTTCAGAGTGAAGCGGAAAATCATCGTAACAAGAAAATAAAGTTTCTATGATCTGATCGTGGAGAAGAATATTTGAGTTACGAGTTTGGCCTTCAGTTAAAACAATGTGAAATAGTTTCTCTACTCACGCCACCTGGAACACCACAGTGTAATGGTGTGTCCGAACATCGTACTTTATTAGATATGGTGCAATATATGATGTCTCTTACCGATCTACCACTATCGTTTTGGGGTTATGCATTAGAGACAGCTGCATTCACGTTAAATAGGGCACCATCAAAATCCGTTAAGACGACGCCTTATGAACTGTGGTTTAGCAAGAAACCAAAGTTGTTGTTTCTTAAAAGTTTGGGGTTGCGATGCTTATGTGAAAAGGTTTCATCCTGATAAGCTCAAACCCAAATCGGAGAAATGTGTCTTCATAGGATACCCAAAGGAGACAGTTGGGTACACCTTCTATCACAGATCTAAAGGCAAGACATTCGTTGCTAAGAATGGATCCTTTCTAGAGAAGGAGTTTCTCTCGAAAGAAGTGAGTGGGAGGAAAGTAGAACTTGATGAGGTAACTGTACCTGCTCCCTTATTGGAAAGTAGTTCATCACAGAAATCTGTTCCTGTGACTCCTACACCAATTAGTGAGGAAGTTAATGATGATGATCATGTAACTTCAGATCAAGTTACTACCAAACCTCGTAGGTAAACCAGAGTAAGATCCGCACCAGAGTGGTACGGTAATCCTGTTCTGGAGGTTATGTTACTAGACCATGACGAACCTACAAACTATGAAGAAGCGATGGTGAGCCCAGATTCCGCAAAATGGCTTGAGGCCATGAAATCTGAGATGAGATCCATGTATGAGAACAAAGTGTGGACTTTGGTTGACTTGCCCGATGATCGGCAAGCAATTGAGAATAAATGGATCTTCAAGAGGAAGACGGACGCTGATAGTAGTGTTACTATCTACAAAGCTAGAATTGTCGCAAAAAGGTTTTCGACAAGTTCAAGATGTTGACTACGATGAGAGTTTCTCACTCGTATCTATGCTTAAGTCTGTCCGAATCATGTTAGCAATTGCCGCATTTTATGAAATCTGGCAAATGGATAAACAAAACTGCATTCCTTAATGGATTTATTAAAGAAGAGTTGTATATGATGCAACCAGAAGGTTTTGTCAATCCTAAAGGTGCTAACAAAATATGCAAGCTCCAGCGATCCATCTATGGACTGGTGCAAGCATCTCGGAGTTGGAATATACGCTTTGATAAGTTGATCAAAGGATATAGTTTTATACAGACTTGCGGTGAAGCCTGTATTTACAAGAAAGTGAGTGGGAGCACTACAGCATTTCTGATAAGTATATGTGAATGACATATTGTTGATCGGAAATAATGTAGAATTATTCTGCAAAGCATAAAGGAGTGTTTGAAAGGAGTTTTTCAAAGAAAGACCTTGGTGCAGCTGCTTACATATTGAGCATCAAGATCTATAGAGATAGATGAAGACGCTTGATAAGTTTTTCAATGAGAACATACCTTAACTAGATTTTGAAGTAGTTCAAAATAGAACAGTCAAAGAAAGAGTTCTTTCCTGTGTTACAAGGTGTGAAATTGAGTAAGACTCAAAGCCCGACCACGGCAGAGGATAGAAAGAGAATGAAAGTCATTCCCTATGCCTTGGCCATAGGTTCTATAAAGTATGCCATGCTGTGCACCAGAAATATTGTATACCCTATACTAATTTTGGCAAGGGAGTACAATAGTGATCTAGGAGTAGATCACTAGACAGCGGTCAAAATTATCCTTAGTGGAATAAGGATATGTTTCTCTATTATGGAAGTGACAAAAGGTTCGTCGTAAAGGGTTACGTCGATGCAAGTTTTGACACTTAATCTAGATGACTCTAAGTCTCGGTCTAGATATATATTGAAAGTGGGAGCAATTAGCTAGAGTAGCTCCGTGCAGAGCATTGTAGACATAGAAATTTGCAAAATACTTATGGATCTGAATGTGACAGACCCATTGACTAAAATTATCTCACAATCAAAACATGATCACACCTTAGTACTCTTTGGGTGTTAATCACATAGCGATGTGAACTAGATTATTGACTCTAGTAAACCATTTGAGTATTGGTCACATAGAGATGTGAACTATGGGTGTTAATCACATGGTGATGTGAATTATTGATGTTAAATCACATGGCGATGTGAACTAGATTATTGACTCTAGTGCAAGTGGGAGACTGAAGGAAATATGCCCTAGAGGCAATAATAAAGTATTATATATTTCCTTATATCATGATAAATGTTTATTATTCATGCTAGAATTATATTAACCGGAAACATAATACATGTTCGAATACATAGACAAACAGAGTGTCACTAGTATGCCTCTACTTGACTAGCTCGTTAATCAAAGATGGTTATGTTTCCTAGCCATAGACATGAGTTGTCATTTGATTAACGGGATCACCTCATTAGGAGAATGACGTGATTGACTTGACCCATTCCGTTAGCTTAGCACCCGATCGTTTAGTATGTTGCTATTGCTTTCTTCATGACTTATACATGTTCCTATGACTATGAGAATATGCAACTCCCATTTACCGGAGGAACACTTTGTGTGCTACCAAACGTCACAACGTAAAAGGGTGATTATAAAGGTGCTCTACAGGTGTCTCCAAAGGTACTTGTTGGGTTGGCGTATTTCGAGATTAGGATTTGTCACTTCGATTGTCGGAGAGGTATCTCTGGGCCCACTCGGTAATGCACATCACTATAAGCCTTGCAAGCATTGTGACTAATGAGTTAGTTGCGGGATGATGTATTACGGAACGAGTAAGAGACTTGCCAGTAACGAGATTGAACTAGGTATCGAGATACCGATAATCGAATCTCGGGCAAGTAACATACCGATGACAAAGGGAACAACGTATGTTGTTATGCGGTCTGACCGATAAAGATCTTCGTAGAATATGTGGGAACCAATATGAGCATCCAGGTTCCGCTATTGGTTATTGACCAGAGAGGTGTCTCGGTCATGTCTACATAGTTCTCGTACCCGTAGGGTCCGCACGCTTAACGTTACGATGACAGTTTTATTATGAGTTTATGTATATTGATGTACCGAAGGAGTTCGGAGTCCCGGATGACATCGGGGACATGACGAGGAGTCTCTAAATGGCCGAGACGTAAAGATCGATATATTGGACGACTATATTCGGACTTCGGAAAGGTTCCGAGTGATTCGGGTATTTTTCGGAGTACCGGAGAGTTACGGGAATTCGTATTGGGCCTTAATGGGCCATACGGGAAAGAAGAGAAAGACCCCAAAGGGTGGCCGCACCCCTCCGCATGGGCTAGTCCGAATTGGACTAGGGAGGGGGGGCGCTCCCTTCCTTCTTTCTCCTTCCCCTTCCCTTCTCCTACTCCCACAAGGAAAGGAGGAGTCCTACTCCTGGTGGGAGTAGGACTCCCCCCTTGGGCGCGCCACCTCCCCTTGGCCGGCCCTCTCCCCCTTGCTCCTTTATATACGGGGGCAGGGGCACCCCATGGACACACTTGATATACGATATTTTAGCCATGTGCGGTGCCCTCTCCACCATATTACACCTCGATAAATACCGTTGCGGAGCTTAGGCGAAGCCCTGCGTCGGTGGAACATCATCATCGTCATCACGCCGTCATGCTGACGAAACTCTCCCTCAACACTCGGCTGGATCGGAGTTCGAAGGACGTCATCGAGCTGAACGTGTGAAGAACTCCGAGGTGCCGTGCGTTCGGTACTTGATCGGTCGGATCGTGAAGACGTACGACTAGATCAACCGCGTTGTGATAACGCTTCCGCTGTCGGTCTACGAGGGTACGTGGACAACACTCTCCCCTCTCGTTGCTATGCATCACCATGATCTTGCGTGTGCGTAGGAAATTTTTTGAAATTAGTACGTTCCCCAACACCATTTTGGAGAATCGGTCCACAACAACAAACACTGAATCCTTTCCATTTCTAGTTCTAGGCAAACCAAGGAAAAAATCCATGCTAATATCTTTATGA
Source organism: Triticum aestivum (assembly GCF_018294505.1). NCBI lineage: Eukaryota > Viridiplantae > Streptophyta > Magnoliopsida > Poales > Poaceae > Triticum > Triticum aestivum. Next base: position 175,591,997 of record NC_057805.1, on the reverse strand, counting down.
GGACATGGATACCATAGTTACACCCATATCCCCTGCTGTTTTACCTCTTGGAACAGTTGCTAGAGCTCAGATACGCGAATTAGATTATCAGGTGCTTTCGTTTCTTGGTAATGTTTCTAGTGTTCATGAGAATATGATGCTGCCTAACTTAAATACATTTGTGTTGCTTGCAATTGAAGGGCCTAGCACGGATAAGAAGGTTGAGCATTGGAGCATGGTCAAGAACGGAGATGAAAGTGCGTGCGAAGAGAACAAGAACGGAGGTTCAAGTGGAGATTTCCGGACTTTGAAGCCACCATGATGACATACAAGAAGATGGACGGAATATACCAGATGGCCTTTCATAAATTTCGTCCATAACTTATTATTGGTGTTGCGCCACCTTATTTTGGGCCAGGCCCATGTAATCTATTTTTAGAGTCCATATTGTAGGGGAAACGACTTAGGAGGTGTTTTAGTCCCACCTTGCCAAGGGTGGACAAAATCCCCTCTCTTTTCCCTATAAATATAGCCCTTAAGGCATCGTTTAGACTTGGGTTTTATTTAGTTAAAAGTTAGCCATCGCTCCAACTTTGTGTACTTCGTTTGTGTCCAACGACGAGACCAAGACCGCTTATGAAACCCCACTTTTATCAATACTTCATCCATACTCGCAATATTCAGATTGCTTAATCATATTTCTTGCTTGTTCTTCGATTGCTTGCAGGAATAGACCTTCGTGGTCAGGTTGATCGTGCTCCGGCGTGGTCAATAACCTCTCGGAGTTGGTTTAGCGATTGCTAAGGCGCAACACCATGCACGTTTGTAGTCGGATCGTCAAAGTCGTCTCCACCAAATCGATAGTTATCATCTCATCGAAAGATCGGGACACCCACGCCCCTATCAAGTGGTATCAGTTTTCAGGTTGCTCGGTGAGATTTTTCCAGTTTTTCATAGTCTAGATCGCATTTGTTCTTCATACCTAGAGTCCAAGAAAAAGCCATAAAAAAGTTAGATTAGTTCATCATATCCCAGACAGTTGAGCATTTTCGCCATTGCCACTTAGTTTTTTCATTGTTGAATTTTTGGTTGCATCGTGTGTCGAGTTGCTGCTTTTGGTGTTAGACTTTTAGAGTTCTGAGTTCAAGTCACGTTTTGTTCACGCCGCGTCCACATACACCATCATTCATCTCATTCTCATTTTCCGCTACCAATGTCGCCACCACCACCATCCATCCATTGTTGTTGTTCGTCGCCGTCTTGGAGCATCATTAGACTCGTGGAGAGAAAAAGTTGAGGAAAGATCCTTCAAGAAGAGATATTAGATTCGTTTTGCAAGTAGAGACCGAAGCACCAAAAAAGGTTAGGTGCACACATCCGTCGTTGGTTGCAATCTCTCACGGTTCCTTTAAAAAAATTGGAAGAAGAGAGAGCAAGCTCGGATCGGTTGAAAAGGAAAGAGACTGAATCAGCTAGGAAAACAAAAAGAGGAGCAGATCGGTTGGGATTGGGACGTGATTCCCTCCCACGTTGGTTGGTTTATTTGGAAAGTACTAGTCAGCCACGTTGGTTTTTGGAAAAAAAGTGGATCGGCCAGATTGAAAAGAAAGGAGAAAAAAAACTGCAGTTTGGTCTCTCCACGCAAAGAGAGAAGGAAAGTGTGGATTGGTTTGTTTATTTGGTAAGATCACGTTTGGAAAGAGAGAAAAAAATGAGGTTTTGTTAAGCTACCAAATAACTAATTGATTCCTGCCTTTTGGAAGTTTTTTTGTGTACCAGTTTTCCATATAAAGCCATCAATTAATTTCATGATATTGTGGAGATTGGAAAGCACCATTGTTACACCCACGGTCCCTACTGCTACATATACTGGATCAATTACTAGAGCTCGCGCACGCCAATTAAATTATCAGGTACTTTCATTTCTTGGTAATGATTCTAATGTTCATGAGAATATGATGTTGCCTAAATTGGATACATTTGTTTTGCTTACAAATGAAGGGTCTGGCATGGATAAGAGGGATGAACACTGGAGCAAGACCAAGCCTGGAGATGATGGCATGCGCAAGGGGAACAAGAACGGACTTACAAGTGATGATTTCAAGACTTTGTAGCCACCATAAGGAGTGCAAGAAGCCTTGGACGAAATATACAAGACGCCACTTCATAAATTTCGTCCAGAGGCTATTCTGCTGCGTCACATTATTATTGGGCCAGGCCCATGTAATTTTGAAATACTTAAGTATAGGCTGTTTTTAGAGTCCGTATGTGTGGGGAAACAAGAGTTAGGGTTGGTTTCGGACCCCTCCCACAAGGGCCACGAAATCCCCCCCCCCCTCTTCCTCCATATATATAGGCCTTAGGGCGTCGTTTAGACTTTGGGTTTTGTTTAGATTAAAAGTTCGCCATAGCTGCAACTTCGCGTACTTTGTTTGTGTTCAAGACCAGACAAAGGCATCACAGAACCTCACCTTGATCAATAAAGCTTTCCTCTTATATTCGCAATATCCAGATTGCAATCTTAGTTTCTTGCTTGTTCTTCGTTTGCCTGCAGGAAACAGACCTTCGTGGTCAGGTTGATCGTGCTCCGGCATTGTCAATAACCTCTCGGAGTTGGTTTAGCGATTGCTAAGGCACGACGTCCTCGCACGTTTGTAGTCGGATCGTCAAAGTCGACTTCCTCCAAAATGATAGCCACCATCTCATCGAAAGACGGGACACCTTTGCCTCTATCAAGTGGTATTAGATTTTTAGGTTGCTCGGTGAGATTTTACAGTTTTTCATAGTTTAGATCGAGTCTGTTCTTCATACCTACAATCCACGAAAAAGCCGCAAAAAATGAGGGTTAGTTCATCATATCCGAACCAGTCTGAGCCTTTGCATAGTCTTTTCAGTATTTTGCTTTGTTGAATTTGCGGTTGCATCATCGTGTCAAGTTGCTCGTCTTAGCGTCTAGTTTCCCTTAGAGTTTTGAGTTCTGTTCACAAGTTGTCACGCCGCCGCCGCACCATCGTCATCGCTCCTGCCATATACCACCACCAACATATTCCTTACCGCTGCCATATACATCCGCCTGTCCACCACGAATCTGAGTCCACATATACATCTACCTGTCCACCACCAATCCGAGTTCTTTTCATATTAGGTTTGTTTTCGAGATCCATATATTTTCCGTTTTGTGTTTCCTTGCCTGAGTAGGTCTCGAGAAAAAAAAGTCTGGAGACCCCCAGGCAATTTTTAGGCCAAAATTTCGGCGACCAAAAATATTTTTTCCCTATCCTATTTTTAGGTCCCACGGAGCGTTTTGAGATACTCGCCATCGTAGTGATTTTTCGTCGCACTTTTTCGTCGTCGTTGCCCTGATTTCCGAAAAAAATTGTCAAAAAAAGTTTGTGCCTATCCTGTTAGTTTGACCTGGGAAGAGTTTTGAGACACTCGCCATTATAGTGATTTTTCGCAAGAAAAAAAAGAGCGCAAAAAAAATTCCAGAGTGTGCTTTTCCCTTGTTTACGTGCAGCGCCGTGATTTTCTTCGTGTTCTAGGCTCGCGTCCCTAGCACGGTCTAGCCTAGGACCAGCACAGTACCGTCGTTGAGCGTTTATTCAACTTTGCATCTCTGAATTGATTATTGCTGACCCTTTTTGCTACCGTATTATAAGCCTTCCCAGCTCCACATACATCTACGTCGTGCGTTTGACTCTCCCTGGTAATCGCTCTATCCAAGGTTTGAGAGTTTTGACTACAACGGTTGCCGATCACCACCTGCTGCTTGGTAAGAACTGGTTAGAATATGAGATTTGCTTGACGGATTTTTGACGCCCCACCACCATCATTTTCTAGTAGTATGTAGGATCATATTCTTGTGTGTTTCTATTGCTACTAACCATGGCAGGATCACAATTCGATGAGAACTGACTAGGAGAACATGAAGAATAAGGAGTTGTATGATAAATTTCAGCTAATGATGACTGAACAGGTGCAAGATGTGCTGAACAATTTTGAAGAGGCCATGGATAAGATAACTGGCTTTGAGAAGACGTTCGAAACAAAGCTCAATAACAAATTTAATGAAGTGCTTGCGCGTCTTCCACAACCACCACCGGCTGCACCTGCCGCACCTCTGCCACAACAACAACAACAATGACTACCTCCACGTCGCGAAACAGCCCTCCGCCGAGCGAGCCGTGTCCCTCTTGAGCCTGGCCAAACTGTTGGTGCTGCTGTTGATACTTCTGTGGCTCCTGCTGCTGATGAGGATGATTATGCGGGAGATTACGAGGATGAGGTTGATCAAAATCAGAACTACGTAAAACCACCAGCACCACAACCACCAGGTCATCCACATGCAAATAATCGCAATGGTAGGGCTGCACCACTGCCTCAGGTACGAGATCATGACCATCTCCCTAAACTGAAATTGAATATTCCACCATTTGAGGGTAGATACGTGCCTGATATATATCTTGCTTGGGAGTTAGAAACCGAACAACGTTTTACATGTTTAGCATATCCCGAGGAGAGACGTGTTGCTGCTGCACTTTGTGTTTTTACTAGTTTTGCTTGTGTGTGGTGGTCTGAACATCGTAGACTATATCCGAATAATATTCCAACTACTTGGGCTGCTTTGAAAACTGCTATGCGTACTCGTTGGGTTCCACCATATTATCAACGTGAATTACTTCAAAAATTGTAGCGTTTAAGACAAGGAAAAAATTCTGTAGAGGAATATTATCAGGAATTACAAACTGGCATGATTAGATGTGGTATTGTGGAGGATAATGAAGCTATGCTTGCATGTTTTATGGGTGGATTAAATAGAGAGATTCAGACCATTCTAGAGTATAAGGAGTATAATAATATCACTCGTTTATTCCATCTTGCTTGTAAAGCTAAACGTGAAGTGCAGGATCGACAGGCATTGGCGCGAACTAACTTTTCTGCAGGTCGACCTTCATCATGGACACCACGTGCATCCTCTACTTCCACTGCACCATCACCTCCATCAGGTGCCACCTCCAGTCGTGATACAAGAAAGCAGGCACAACCACCACTATCTGCCAAGAGCACACCTGCCGGGCCTGCACAGAGCTCTTCTTCTTCCATGGCATCAACAGGGCACACAAGTGATATTATTTGTCATCGTTGTAAGGGAAGAGGTCATTATGCGAGAGAATGCAAATCTCAGTGTGTGATGATTGCTACTGAGGATGGTGGGTATGAGTCCGCTAGTGACTATGATGAGGAGACTTTGGCTCTTATTACACGTGAAGAACACGGTGGAGATGATTCTGATCATGAGACGCAATACATGGCTCCTGAACATGCTGACAGGTATGAATGTTTAGTTGCTCAACGTGTTTTGAGTGTGCAGGTCACACAAGCTGAGCAAAATCATAGGCATAATTTGTTCCATACAAAGTGAGTTGTTAAGGAACGTTCTATTCGCGTCATCATAGATGGAGGGAGCTGCAACAACTTGGCTAGAATGGATATGGTGGAGAAGCTATCTCTCACCACAAGACCACATCCACATCCTTACTACATCCAATGGTTCAACAACAGCGGCAAGCTTAAGGTAACATGTACTGTTCGTGTGCATTTTAGTATCTCTACATATGCTGATCATGTTGATTGTGATGTGGTACCTATGCAAGCATGTTCCTTATTACTTGGTAGACCATGGCAATTTGATAAAAATTCTATTCACCATGGTAGAAAGAATCAGTATACTCTTGTTCATAAGGATAAAAATATTAATTTGCTTCCTATGACTCTGTTTCCCCTACAATATGGACCCTAAAAATAGATTACATGGGCCTGGCCCAAAATAAGGTGGCGCAACACCAATAATAAGCTATGGACAAAATTTATGAAAGGTCATCTTGTATATTTCGTCCATCTTCTTGTATGTCATCATGGTGGCTTTAAAGTCCGGAAATCTCCACTTGAACCTCCGTTCTTGTTCTCTTCGCACGCACCTTCTTCTCCGTGCTTGACCGTGCTCCAATGCTCAACCTTCTTATCCGTGCTAGGCCCTTCAATTGCAAGCAACACAAATGTATCTAAGTTAGGCAGCATCATATTCTCATGAACACTAGAAACATTACCAAGAAACGAAAGTACATGATAATCTATTTCGCATATCTGAGCTCTAGCAACTGTTCCAAGAGGTAAAACATCAGGGGATATGGGTGTAACTGTCGTAGCCATGTCCTCATCATATCTTCCCATGGTTGGTAAGGGATTGGAAGAGGCATATATAGTCCATGAGATTGAGCTTTAGACTTAGCTTTGCGACATGTAGAGCATCGGTTGGTGAAGCGGTTGACGTCGCGAAACATCTTAGGCCAAAAGTAGTTCTTGGAGAGTGTGGCAAATGTCTTGTCACATCCGAAATGTGCCATTAGTCCTCCGCCATGAGATTCTTGCAAAAGCAACAAACGAAGAGAAGACTCGGGGATGCATAGTTTGTTAGCTCTCATAAGATAACCATCTTTGATGTAATAGTGTTCCCAAGATGTATGCGTCAAACATTTGGCATAAGGAATAGCAAAAGTAGGATCATGCTCATACAAGTCTTTTATATGCTCAAAACCAATGACATTCAATTCAAGTTGAGTAACAAGCATGCATATACGGGAAAGTGCATCCGCCACAACATTTTCCTTACCTTTGATATACTTGATGACATAAGGAAATGACTCAATGAACTCACTCCATTTAGCATGACGCTTGTTCAACTTAGTTTGACTTTTAAGATATTTAAGCATTTCATGATCGGTATGGATGATAAATTCATGAGGGCGAAGGTAATGTTCCCATTCATGCAAAACTCGCACTAAAGCATATAGCTCTTTGTCATAGATAGGATAATTGCGTTGCGCTCCGGAGAGTTTCTCACTAAAGTATGCTATGGGGGCTTCTCTTGCGTTAACACACCTCCTATGCCATTACCACTAGCATCGCAATGAATTTCAAAGGGTTTGTCGAAGTTGGGTAATGCAAGCACGGGAGCATGAGTAAGCAAATTCTTAAGCTCGTAGAATGCGCTATCTTGCGATGGTCCCCAAACAAAGGGTGCATTCTTCTTGCTCAAAGCATGTAAAGGGGATGCAATAGTGCTAAAATCCTTCACAAATCTACGGTAGAAACCGGCTAAACCAAGAAAACTACGCCCTTGTTGCAAATTGTTTGGTTGGGGCCAAGTTTTAATAGCATCGATCTTAGATTCATCAACATGAACACCCTTAGAAGATACTACAAAACGCAAGAAAACAAGCTTATCAACGCCAAAAAGGCATTTTTCCATATTAGCATAAAGACGCTATTTTCGAAGAGTTTGTAGCATGGTGCGAAGGTGGGTGACATGCTCTTTGAGAGATTTCCTAAAAACAAGGATATCGTGGAAGTAGACCACAACAAACTCACCAATGTAAGGGCGAAACACATAATGCATAAGACGCATGAAGGTACAGGGTGTTTCGGATAAACCCATAGGCATGACTAGCCACTCATACAAACCAATCTTAGTTTTGAAAGCGGTTTTCCATTCATCACCCTCTTGTATGAGGATTTGATAGTAACCACTCTTGAGATCGATTTTGGGGAAAATAGTGGCACCGCTAAGCTCATCAAGCATATCATCAAGGCGTGGAATGGGGTACCTAAATCGAACGGTGATAGCATTGATAGGTCTACAATCGGAACACATGCGAATGCTACCGTCTCTTTTTGGCACAAGAACGAACGGTACGGCACAAGGACTCAAACTTTCACGCACATGTCCGTGATCTATGAGATGCTTTACTTGCCTTTGTATTCCTTTGGTTTCTTCGGGGTTGACTCGGTAGGGAGAATTGTTTGGAAGTGGCGCTCCGGGGATGAGGTCGATGTGGTTCTCGATGCCTCGTAGTGGAGGTAGACCCGGAGGTAGCTCGTCGGGGAAAACATCTAGGAATTCCTGCAATAGAGAAGTGATGTAGGGTGGAACCCTATACGGCCGATCTTTCATGAAAGGAGCGGATCCCCGCTAAGAACACAAAGAACACGAGGGGAAAACGAGGGAAAACACAAGAGGATCTCTCAAACCAACAAGATATAGTCACACATATGCTAGATACAAGTACACATAGAGATCACACGGTCCAAAACCAACAGGGGACGATACATAGGGTAACCGGTTCTTCTCCAAGAGGAGGTCATGATGGGGCCACCCAAGAGGGGGGTCTTGAATCCAACGTGGATCTTCTCCGTAGAGGTGCCGCGGTCTCTCTCAAGGAGTAGACCGTATGGATGAGCAAAGCTCTATCTCACATATGAGCTAAACCAATGCTGACCCTAATTCAGAGCTAGGGGACGAGTACTTATAGTCCAAGGGGTAAGTTGGGGGTTACACGGGTCATTGACCCTTTCACTGCGCACAGGCAGGCCGGTAGTACCGGTCATGGGGGCGGTTGTTCCACTGGGAGCTCAGGTACTGGTTCCTGGAGGTGTTTCCGAAGGTGCTTAGCGGTTGTACCGGTGCATGGGGCGGTTGTACCGGTCTTTTGGCTGTTACCGGTATAAACCGGGGATGTACTGGCCTTGCACCACTCGATTAGAGAAGGTTGACGGGTAGTAGGGTGGTAGTTGGGTGGTTGTACCGGTCGACCGGTAGTTGGGCGGTTATATCGGTATTTCTGTGCTGGGAAGATGTTCTTCATGCTCTTGATGTCCATCTTGCATCATAACTTCTCCTTGGTTGCTTACATGATACCTAAGCACACAAAGCATCTCTGTTTGAGGTAGTAGCCATGTCTCAAGTGGTCAAAGGGAAGTTCAACAAGGAGAGACTTAACCTTGTTCTCGATGGCTCTCGCACGGGCTCTTGTCATTGGTCCAAGTGGTGTCGTGGGAGATGTAGGTAGGTCCATGGGGATGGCCTTGGGATGCTCCGCATCATCTCCCCTCCCTTGGGAAAGATCCGACCTCGGATCGAAATCCTCATCACCATGGTACGAGGAGAGATCTTTGACGTTGAAGATGTCGCTCACGGAGTACTTGTCGCGTGGGATGTCAATCTTGTAGGCGTTGTTGTTGTAGCGTGCAAGTACCTTGAAGGGTCCATCGGCTCGTGGTAGAAGTTTGGACTTGCGTTCATTGGGGAAGTGATCCTTGCGAATGTGTAGCCACACAAGATCTCCAATGTTGAATATGATGGGTTGCTTGTTGACGTTGAGCTTGGTCGTGAGTCATTGTACTTGGCGCTCGATGGTGTGCCTTTTATCTTCATGCATCTTCTTGAGGTAGTTGACTCGGGCACTCGCGTCCATATTTATGCGCTCTTATAGTGGTAGAGGAAGAATGTTCAATGGCGACAATGGGTTGAAGCCATAGACGACCTTGAAGGGGGACTTGCCGGTAGTCTTATCTCTTGCACGGTTGTAGGCGTACCCGGCGATAGGTAGGCACTCCTCCCACTCCTTGATGTTCTTCTTTATCAACACGCGTTGTAGAGTGGACAGTGTATGGTTTGTCACCTCCGTTTGGCCATCGGTTTATGGATAGTATGCCGTGGAGAATAGTAGCTTGATTCCGAGCTTGGCGCATAAGGTCTTCCAAAAGTAACTCAAGAACTTGACGTCGCAGTCTGAGACAATTGTCTTTGGCACTCCATGTAGGCGCAGGATTTCCCTACAAAATAAATTTGCAACATGTGAAGAATCGTCTATCTTGTTGCATCGTATGAAATGTGCCATTTTATAGAATCGTTCCACAACAACAAACATGGAATCCTTGCCATTTCTAGTCCTAGGCAAACCAAGCACAAAATCCATGCTAATATCTTCCCATGGTTAATATGGATTTGGAAGTGGCATGTAAAGGCCATGAGATTGAGCTTTAGACTTAGCTTTGCAACATGTAGAGCATCGGTTGGTGAAGCGGTTGATGTTGCAAAACATCTTTGGCCAAAAATAGTTCTTGGAGAGCGTAGCAAGTGTCTTGTCACGTCCAACGTGTCCCATTAGGCCTCCGCCATGAGATTCTTGCAAAAGCAACAAACAAAGAGAAAACTCGAGGATGCATAGTTTGTTAGCTCTCATAAGATAACCATCTTTGATGCAATAGCGTGCCCAAGATGTATGCGTCAAACATTTGGCATATGGGATAGCAAAAGTAGGGTCATTCGTATACAAGTCTTTTATGTGCTCAAAGCTAATGACATTCAATTCAAGTTGAGTAACAAGCATGCATATACGGGAAAGTGCATCCGCCACAACATTTTCCTTACCTTTGAGATACTTGATAACATAAGGAAATGACTATAAATTCACTCCATTTGGCATGACGCTTGTTCAGCTTAGTTTGACCCTTAAGATATTTAAGCGTTTCATGATCGGTATGGATGATAAATTCATGAGGGCGAAGGTAATGTTCCCATTCATGCAAAACTCGCACTAAAGCATATAGCTCTTTGTCATAGATGGGGTAATTGAGTTGCGCTCCAGAGAGTTTCTCACTAAAGTATGCTATGGGGTGCTTCTCTTGTATTAACACACCTCCTATGCCATTACCACTAGCATCGCAATGAATTTCAAAGGGTTTGTCAAAGTTGGGTAATGCAAGCACGGGAGCATGAGTAAGAAAATTCTTAAGCTCATTGAATGTGCTATCTTGATATGGTCCCCAAACAAAGGGTGCATTCTTCTTGCTCAAAGCATGTAAAGGAGACGCAATAATGCTAAAATCCTTCACAAATCTACGGTAGAAACTGGCTAAACCAAGGAAACTACGCACTTGTTGCAAATTGGTTGGTTGGGGCCAAGTTTTAATAGCATCGATCTTAGATTCAACAACATGAACACCCTTAGAAGATACTACAAAACCCAAGAAAACAAGCTTATCAACGCCAAAAAGGCATTTTTCTATATTAGCATAAAGGCGCTCTTTTCGAAGAGTTTGTAACACGGTGCGAAGGTGGGTGACATGCACTTTGAGAGATTTGCTAAACATCAGGATATCGTTGAAGTAGCAACAACAAATTCACCAATATAAGGGAGAAACACATAATGCATAAGACGCATGAAAGTACCGGGTGCTTCCGATAAATCCATAGGCATTACTAACCACTCATACAAACCAAACTTTGTTTTGAAAGCGGTTTTCCATTCATCACCCTCTTGTATGCGTATTTGATAGTAACCACTTTTAAGATCAATTTTGGAAAAGATAGTGGCACCGCTAAGTTCATCTAGCATATCGGCGAGACGTGGAATGGGGTACCTATAGCGAACGGTGATAGCATTGATGGGTCTACAATTGGCACAAGAATGACCGGTACGGCACAAGGACTCAAACTTTCGCGCACATGTCCATGGTATATGAGATGCTTTACTTGCCTTTGTATTTGTTTGGTTTCTTCAGGGTTGACTCGGTAGGGAGCCTTGTTTGGAAGTGGCGCTCCGAGGATGAGGTCGATGCGGTGCTCGATGCCTCGTAGTGGAGGTAGACCCGGAGGTAGCTCATCGGGGAAACATCTTGGAATTCCTGCAATAAAGAAGATAACACCAAAGGTAGATTGTGAGAGGTGTTAGTTTTTGGTGCCTCTTCCTTGCACAATAGGACATATTGCATGACACTTGATGGGTTCTCGTACACTTCTCTCATCTCACATTTGGTGGCAAAGAGGACTAAGTTCTTCTTGTCGCTCATCGTGGAGGCACTCAATTTGGGCTTGTGGCACTCACTCTCTTTTTGGTGGTTCACTCTCTCACTATTCTCTCCACGATGGGTAGCTTGCTTGTCGGCGATCACTTGTCTTGGAGACAAGGGTTGTAGCACGTACTCCTTTCCTTTCATCTTGAAGCTATAGTGGTTTGTACGCCCGTTGTGGATGACACCTCGGTCATATTGCCATGGCCGTCCAAGAAGGAGGTGGCAAACGGTCATCGGGAGGACATCACACTCCAAAGTGTCTTCGTAGGCTCCGATTTTGAAAGAAACTTGTACCCTATGCTCGACTTGGACAGTGCCGGTGTCGCTTAGCCATTGAACCTTGTAGGGGTGTGGGTGCTTCATCTTGACCAATTGAAGCTTGGAGCATAGTTCTTCACTTGCTAGGTTATGGCAACTCCCTCCATCGATGATGACCTTGACGGACCTTCCATTGATGCCGGCCTTGGTGTGGAAGATATGGCATCTTTGGACTTCGTCTTGTTGATGATGAAGAGTCAAGACTTTGGAGACAACAAGAGCGGGGCTCGAATCTTCGTCACAAAAGACTTAATCATCTTCATCGTCGTTCACTTGTCGGTGCATGGCCACTTGGTCAAGGGCTTCCATTTCACCTTCACTCATGGAGTCATAGGTTCCGTCGTCGTTGAGGAACATGGTGCGCTTGTTTGTACACTCAAAGGACTTGTGGTCTCGGCCGCCGCATGTGAAGAATTTGAAGGAACTTCTCTTGATTGCCTCATCGGTTGGGGTAGATGATTATGAAGCTTTCGGCTTGAAGTTGCTTGTAGTAGGAGGATGACTTGATCTTGTCAAAGTTTTCTTGTAACTTGACTTGTCGCCGTTGCTTGTAGATGGCTTGGTTGAGGTAGAAGGTGTTGGAGTCGTTGACGCTTGAGAGTTGGAGAAGCCATAGGACTTGGATGAGAACTTGGCATATTTGAAGTCATCTTGCACTTGACATTCTGCCTTGGTAGCTTGATGCACTAGCTCGATGAGGTTCGAGTATGGTTGGAAATCGGCGATCTTCTTTATAGGATGATTGAGTCCCTTCAAGAAACGTGCCATATTTTGCTCATCATCTTCCGTGACATTGGCTCATATCATGGCAATCTCCATTTCCTTGTAGTACTCTTCAACGCTCTTGGTTCCTTGCTTGAGGAGTTGGAGTTTCTTGAAGAGGTCACAGTTGTAGTAGTTAGGCACGAAACGTGCTCTCATGACATCCTTCATTTGCGCCCAAGTTGTGATTGGTGGTTCACCTTTTGCCTCTCGGCGCTCAGTGACTTGTTCCCACCAAATGAGGTCCTAATCTTGGAACTCAAGGGATGCCATCGTAATCTTCTTCTCTTCTTCGTAGTTGTGCAGGCGGAAGATTTATTCAACCTTCAATGCCCATGATATATACTCTTCGGGGTCATTGCTTCCGGTGAATGGGCATGGTGAACTTTAGCTTTCCGTATCATTGCTCTTCACTGTGTTGGGGTCGAGGATGATGACGCCCATGTCGTTGAGGATTGACAATCTCATGTTGCTCTTGGCGAGGAGGGTTGTCGACCTCATGTTGCTCTTGTCTTGGAGGATTTCCATTGTCCTCGTGTGCTTGGCGAACTTGATGTTTTTGTCTAGCTTGAGGAGGCGCTTGTCGATCTTGACGAGGAACTTGACGATGCACACGTGATTGATAAATACTTTCTTGAACTTCCTCACGAAGTGCTTCTTGTTGTTCACGAGCTTGCCGGTTGCGTGTGGCTACGGCTCGATTGAATCTCGGAGGGCACGTTGCGCCTCAAGTGCTTGAGATTCATGAAGTTGTTGTTCTTGATGTTGTGCCTCGGCATCTTGTGCATCTTGGTGTTGTCTCGCTCGCTCCTCTTGTTCTTGTTGTCATTGGCATTGCCGTTCTTGTGCTTGCGCGAAAGTAGCTTGGTTTTGACGATGTCGATGCTCTTGAGAGCCGGTGTCATGTAGAGGATTGCGGTTGGCTTGACGATCTTGACGCGTGGCACGACGAAGAGTATTCGATGCCGGGGTACTTGATCCGGAGATGGTGTCATCGCAGTGTCAACTTGAGCGGCTCCTTCTTGAGTAGGATGAAGTGGTAGAAGAGCGGTTGACCAACAAGGCACGAATCTCGTCCATTCTTGCGTCATTCTCATGCTTGTGTTCGTCGAGCTTGTTGTCGAAGTAGTCTCTTGTACGTTGCTCGGAGAGTCGCCAGTCGATGGCGAGGTTGTCGATGCGGTCACTCATTGCTAGTTGCTCTTCATGCAAAGCTCGTTGTGTACCAAATAGGTGTAGCTTGGTGACGTAGTTGTTCGGGTCGTCGTCTTGCTCAAGGAAGAGTGGGTTGGTAGAATTACTTGGCCTATCCATTATTCCAAACAAAAATATGTGAGTGGGAGAAAGAGAAGAACCAATACCAAATGTACCTTGACAGATGTTGAAGATGGATCAATGATCACTCAATGTGTAACAAGGAAATAGCAGAATTGGTACCAATTCTTGTCGGTTTCTCACACCTACACAAGTAAAAGCTTATGGTTGAGCTCGGTTAGGATGGTGGCACAAAATTTGATGCAATTGTCAGTGAGACTCAATAATGTTGGAAAAGATTCGCAAATTTGCAAATGCAACAAGTAGACCAATAGCAAGATATGGTACACAGAAACGCATACACAAATAGATGAGTGGGGTCGTGCAACCAAGGGATGAGCCAAAATGTGAAATCCACGAAAATGCTCTTGTTGCACAACACTAGAGAGACGCTAGCACGATTGCACAATAGGCGGATACGAACTTGTGCACAACCTACTAAGCAAAAATGCAACGACTTCTATCCTAAGTATGCTATATGTATGGTATTCCGATGATATGATCCAAGATGATCGAGTATGACAATCTTAATGTAGTATGATGCTATGGTTCTTGCTTATAAGCTCTTTGCTTATCTTTCACTTTTGCTTAAAAGCTTGTTTGGCTCTTTGTTGTTTGAGCTCTTTTCTCATGCAATGCTTCACGAACCAAGATAGCAATTGTGTATGCGATGACAACTTTGTGACACAAGAGATGATACCAAGAGATGCAACACGATGACATGGTATGTATGCTATGGGAAGTATGATCACTAATGTGCACAAGTCACGTTGCCGGCAATACTCAAAGGCTAGTCTCGATAGGTAAGTGACGCAAAAGTAAGGCTATGGGGTTATCAATGAAATGGCAAAAATGTAGAATGATATCACGATACCACGATGAGGTTACCGCTGATGACGAGTCCTTTGTGAAGGTGAGCGGCGGTGATGTTGATGTCGAACCGTTCCTAGTTAGCCAAAACACCCTAGGAAACGATGAACCACAAGTCAAAGTGTCAAAACCAAAGTCAAAACGGTGGTATCGAAGTTGGCAATGCGGAAGTGAGATTGTTTGCGGAAAGCGGTGGAGGTATGCGGATGATATGGAGGAGGGCCTAGGCAAAGATGCCAAAATTACAAAAGTTTGAAGGGGTCAAATTGTGTTGTAACCTATCTATGTGGATGGGGGATGTCAATAGCTACTCAACGAGCTAAAGAACACGAAAATCGGACTCCGGATGTGGAAGATATGGTCGAAACTGTCCATCAGCCGAGGCTGAACCTGGGAGGGGCGGTAGTACCGGTTGGGAGGGCGGTTGTACCGCTCCTGAACTCAGTGGCGGTACCGCTAGGAGTGGGCGGAAGTACCGCTGGTGTCGGGACGAAATTGTGGCAGAAATGGATGATTTTGGGGCTAAAAGTGGATGGATTTCGTGGATGGCAGTGGTGAAACTTGGGGAGATGCTAGATCCACTCGAAACCAGGCAAATCCGCGGATCAAATCCAACAAAACTTCATCACACCAACAAATCACAAAAAAAATTGAGGCTATTTTAGGTGGGGATTTTCGAATTTAGGACAAAAACAACGAAATCAAGCTAGAAAACGAAAAGGGGAGGCTCCGAAATCGTGATCAACATGGCTCATGATACCAAGATGGTGTAGGGTGGAACCCTATACGGCCGATCTTTCATGAAAGGAGCGGATCCCAACTAAGAACACGAAGAACATGAGGGGAAAACGAGGGAAAACACAAGAGGATCTCTCAAACCAGCAAGATATAGTCACACATATGCTAGATACAAGTACACATCGAGATCTCACGGTCCAAAACCAACAAGGGACGATACATAGGGTAACCGGTTCTTCTCCGAGAGGAGGTCTTGATGGGGCCACCCAAGAGGGGGGGTCTTGAATCCAACATGGATATTCTCCGTAGAGGGGCCGCGGCCTCTCTCAAGGAGTAGATCCGTATGGATGAGCAAAGCTCTATCTCACATATGAGCTAAACCAATGCTGACCCTAATTCGGAGCTAGGGGACGAGTACTTATAGTCCAAGGGGTAAGTTGGGGGTTACACGGGTCATTGACCCTTTCACTGCGCATAGGCAGGCCAGTAGTACCGGTCATGGGGGCGGTTGTTCCGCTGGGAGCTTAAGTACTGGTTCCTGGAGGTGTTTCCGAAGGTGCTCAGCGGTTGTACCGATCTTTTGGCTGTTACCGGTATAAACCGGAGCTGTACCGGCCTTGCACCAATCGATTACAGAAGGTTGACGGGTAGCAGGGCGGTAGTTGGCCGGTTGTACCGCTCGACCGGTAGTTGGGCGGTTGTACCGGTATTTCTGCGCTGGGAAGATGTTCTTCATGCTCTTGATGTCCGTCTTGCATCGTAACTTCTCCTTGGTTGCTTACATGGTACCTAAGGACACAAAGCATCTCCGTTTGAGGTAGTAGCCATGTCTCAAGTGGGTCAAAGGGAAGTTCAACAAAGATAGAGTTAACCTCGTTCTCGATGGCTCTCGCACAGGCTCTTGTCATTGGTCCAAGTGGTGTCATGGGTGATGTAGGTAGGTCCATGGGGATGGCCTTGGGATGCTCCGCATCAAGAAGATAACACTAAAGGTAGATCGTGAGAGGTGTTAGCTTTTGGTGCCTCGTCCTTGCACAAAAGGACATAGTGCAGAACACTTGATGGGTTCTCACACACTTCTCTCAGCTCACGTTTGGTGGCAAATAGGACTAAGTTCTTCTTGTCGCTCATCGTGGAGGCACTCAATTTTGGCTTGTGGCGCTCACTCTCTTTTTGGTGGTTCGCTCTCTCACTATTCTCTCCATGATGGGTGGCTTGCTTGTAGGCGATCACTTGGCTTGGAGACATAGGTCGTAGCACATACTCCTTTCCTTTCATCTTGAAGCTATAATGATTTGTACGCCCATTGTGGATGACACCTCGGTCGAATTGCCATGGTCGTCCACGAAGGAGGTGGCAAACGGTCATCGGGATGACATCACACTTCAAAGTGTCTTCGTAAGCTCCGATCTTAAAGGAGACTTGTACCCTATGCTCGACTTGGATAGTGTCAGTGTCGCTTAGCCATTAAACCTTGTAGGGGTGCGGGTGCGTCATCTTGACCAATTGAAGCTTGGAGCAGAGTTCTTCACTTGCTAAGTTCTGGCAAATCCCTCCAAGATGATGACCTTGACGGACCTTCCATTGATGCCGGCCTTGGTGTGGAAGATATGGCATCTTTGGTCTTCATCTGGTTGATGTTGAAGAGTCAAGACCTTGGAGACAACGAGAGCGGGGCTCTAATCTTCGTTACAAAATACTTGATCATCTTCATCTTCGTTTACTTGCCGGTACATGGCCACTTGCTCAAGGGCTTCCATCTCCTCTTCACTCATGGAGTCATAGGTTTCGTCATCGTTGAGGATCATGGTGCACTTGTTTGTGCACTCAGAGGACTTGTGGCCTCGGCCGCGCATGTGAAGCATTTGAAGGAACTTGTCTTGATGGTCTCATCGGTTGGGGTAGATGATGATGAAGCTTTCGACTTGAAGGTGCTTGTAGTAGGAGGACGACTTGAGCTTGTCGAAGTTTTCTTGTAACTTGACGTGTCGCCATTGCTTGTAGTTGGCTTGGTTGAGGTAGAAGGTGTTGGAGGCGTTGATGCTTGGGAGTTGGAGAAGCCATAGGACTTGGATGAGTACTTGGCGTACTTGAAGTCATCTTGCACTTGACATTCCGCTTTGGTAGCTTGATGCACTAGCTCGATGAGGTTCGAGTATGGTTGGAAGTCGGCGATCTTCTTGATAGGATGATTGAGTCCATTCAAGAAACGTGCCATAGTTTTCTTATCATATTCCGTGACATTGGCTCGTATCATGGCAATCTCCATTTCCTAGTAGTACTCTTCAACGCTTTTGGTTCCTTGCTTGAGTAGTTGGAGTTTCTTGAAGAGGTTGCAGTTGTAGTAGTTAGGCACAAAACATGCTCTCATGACATCCTTCATTTGCGCCCAAGTAGTGATGGGTGGTTCACCTCTTGCCTCTCGGCGCTCAATGACTTGTTCCCACCAAATGAGGACGTAGTCTTGGAATTCAAGGGATGCCATCGCTATCTTCTTCTCTTCTTCATAGTTGTCCAAGCGGAAGATTTTGTCAACCTTCAATGCCCATGATATGTATTCTTCGGGGTCATTGCTTCCGGTGAACTTGGGCATGGTGAACTTTAGCTTGCCGTATCATTGCTCTTCATTGTGTTGGGGTCGAGGATGATGACGCCCATGTCGTTGAGGATTGACAATCTCACGTTGCTCTTGGCGAGGAGGATTTCCATTGTCGTGTTGCTTGTGTTGAACTTGATGTTCTTGGCGAGCATGTGGAGGAGCTTGACGAGGAACTTGAGGAACTTGACGATGCACACGTGATTGATAAATCCTTTCTTGAACTTCATTTCGAGGTGCTTCTTGATGCTCATTAGCTTGTCGGCCTCGGTTGGCTACGGCTCAACTTGAATCACGAAGGGCACGTTGCGCCTCAAGTGCTTGAGCTTCACGTAGTTGTTGTTTTTGACGTTGTGCCTCGGCGTCTTGTGCATATTGAAGTTGTCGCGCACGCTCCTCTTGTTCTTGTTGTCCTTGGCGTTTCCGTTCTTGTGCTTGCGCGAATGTAGCTTGGTTTTGACGGTGTCGATGCTCTTGAGAGTCGGTGTCGTGTAGAGAATTGTTGTTTGCTTGACGATCTTGACACGCGGCACGACGAAGAGTGTTCGATGTCGGGGTACTTGAGCCAGAGATAGTGTCGTCGGAGTGTTGACTCGAGCGGCTCCGTCTTGAGTAGGACAAAGTGGTAGAAGAGCGGTTGACCAACAAGGCACGAATCTCGTCCATTCTTGCGTCATTCTCGTCCTTGTGTTTGTCGAGCTTGTTGTCAAAGTAGTCGCGTGTACGTTGCTCAAAGAGTCGCAAGTCGGTGGCGAGGTTATCGATGCAGTCGCTCATTGCTAGTTGCTCTTCATGCAAAGCTCGTTATGTACCAAATAGGTGTAGCTTGGTGACGTAGTTGTTCGGGTCATCGTCTTGCTCAAGGAAGAGTGGGTTGGTAGCAGTACTTGGTTTATCCAACATTCCAAACGAAAATATGTGTGTGGGAGAAAGAGAAGGACTTATACCAAATCTACCTTGACCGATGTTGAAAATGGATGAATGATCACTCCAATGTGGAACAAGGAAATAGCACAATTGGTACTAATTCTTGTCGGTTTCTCACACCTACACAAGTAAAAGCTTATGGTGGAGCTTGGTTAGGATGGTGGCAGAAAATTTGATGCAATTGTAAGTGAGACTAAATAATGTTGCAAAAGATTCACAAATTTGCAAATGCAACAAGTAGACCAATAGCAAGATAGGGTACACGGAAACACACACGCAAATAGATAATTGGGGTCGTGCAACCAAGGGATAAGCCAAAATGTGGAATCCACGAAAATGCTCTTGTTACACAACACTACAGAGACGCTAGCACGATTGCACAATAGGCGGATACGAACTTGTGCATAACCTACTAAGCACAAATGCAACAACTTCTACCCCAAGTACGCTATATGTATGGTATTCCCATGATATGATCCAAGATGATCGAGTATGACAATCTTAATGTGGTATGATGTTATGGTTCTTGCTTATAAGCTCCTTGCTTATCTTTCCCTTTTGCTGAAAAGCTTGTTTGGCTCTTTGTATTTGAGCTCTTTTCTCATGCAATGCTTCACGAACTAAGATAGCAATTGTGTATGCGATGGCAACTTTGTGACACAAGAGATGATACCAAGATATGCAACACGATGATATGGTATGTATGCTATGGGAAGTATGATCACTAATGTGCACAAGTCACGTTGCCGATAATACTCAAAGGCTAGTCTCGATGGGTAAGTGACGCAAAAGTAAGGCTATGGGGTTATCAATGCAATTGCAAGAAAGTATGATGATATCACGATACCAAGATGACGTTGATACCAAAACGATGTAGCCGTTCGTAGTAGTCCTTGGCGAAGATGAGCGGTGGTGATGTTGATGTCGTACCGTCCCTAAGTAGCCGAAACACGTTAGGAAACGGAAGCCACAACTCAAATTCTCAAAGCAAAACGGGTCAAAAAAGTCGGAGTTGGTAGCGGGAAGGCTATCGTGGTGCTATGCGAAAGTGGTTGTGGTATGCGGAAGTGTATGTGGTCACCGGGACAAAATTGGGCGAAAGTTAGGCGGGAAACGGAGCGGTGGATGGAAGTGTTGCTGTCAGGGGCCGGATGTCCGAGGTGGGCCGGATGTCCGGGCTCTGGATCCGTGGACGAACTCGACGAACACCGCATGGAGAGGTCAAATCCGGGGCAAAATTTGGAAGATTTTGTGGATGGAAATTGGGGAAAAGATGGTGGAAAGCTAGATCTACCTGCAACACACGAAATCCGCGGATCAAATCCAACAAAACTTGATCACACCAACAAATCACAAAAAACAATTGGGGCTATTTTTGTGGGGCAATTTTCGAATTAGGAACAAAATCAACAAAACTAGGCTAGAAAACAAAGAGAGGGGGCTCCGAAATCGTGATCAACGTGGCTCATGATACCAAGATGATGTAGGGTGGAACCCTATATGGCCGATCTTTCATGAAAGGAGCGGATCCCAACTAAGAACACGAAGAACACGGGGAAGAACGGGGAGAAATCACAAGAGGAAACACTCAAACCAACGAGATTAGGTCACACATGTGCTAGATCCTCGAAACACGAGACGAGGTACAACATCCAAATCCAACAAAGGACGATATAAAGGTAACCGGTTCTTCTCCTAGAGGGGGTCTTGATGGGGCCACCCAAGAGGGGGTCTTGAATCCAAGGTGATCTTCTCCGTAGAGGGGCCGCAGTCTCTCTCGTGGAGTAGATCCATATGGATGAGTAATGCTCTATCTCGCATATGAGCTAAACCAATGCTAACCCTAGAAAGAGGGAGGTGGAGGTGTATATATAGTCTAGAGGGGAGAAAGGGTACATGGGCTTCGGCCCTTACACTGTACGCAGACAGGGGAGGCCGGATGTCCGGGCCTTTGCGAGGGGCCGGATGTCCAGGCTGGTGGGGCTGGATGTCCGGGCTGGCGTGGCTAGCCTGGATGCTCTCTGGATAGACGGGTTCCGGATGTCCGGGCGAGGGGCCGGATGTCCGGGAGCTCGGGACGGGCCGGATGTCCGGGCTTTTGGCCGGATGTCCGGGCTGGCAGGGTTCAGCTTCTGGACGGTTCTGTGATGGGCGCCAGATTTCCGGGCGGGGGCCGGATGTCCGGGCTGTCGGGCCGGATGTACGGGGCCTGTAGGCTTGGCCGCTAGCTCCTTGACGTTGGTGACGCTTCCAGGGGCCGTATGTCCGGGGTCCTGGCCGGATGTCTGGGTCCTGGGAGTTGCAATTGACTCTTTCCGTTGGTTCTCCTCGTCCGTGTACTTGTCGGCTTGTCCATCTTCATGAGCATCTCTGGGAGGGTCCTCTTGACACCTAATCATGCATAGCATATCGGACTTAGGTAGTAGCCATGTCTCGAGTGCATCATATGTGATATCACTAAGGAAGGAAGTCACCTCGTTCTCGAGAGCTCTAGCTTGTGCTCGTGTCATGGGTCCTCTTGGCTCTTGATGAGACGATGGTAGGTCCATGGGGATGACCGTAGGATGCTCCGCATTAGGGAGCTTCTCTTGAGCGTAGTCTTGAGGTGCTTGTTGGCGAAGATGCCTTGAAGCCGGTTGGCAAAGATGCCAAGGGAGATGGTGAAGTCATTGAGCGGTTGTTGGTGTTGAGCTCTTGACCTTCACATTCGTGGCGGTGATGGTGTTGTTGCTGATGTGACCTTGCCGGAGATGGTAGCTTGGAAGCATGTGTAGTTGAGCGTCTTCTCGAAGATGAGGAAGATCGCTTGTAGGACTTGATGAGGGCTTATATCTCCTCCATTTGAGCTTGCATCTTGGCGTCGGTGGAGTTTTTCGTGGCATCGAACTCGTCGTTGTTGGTGTAGACCGAAGGTGAAATGCCTTGCCTATCCATCACAAGACTCGAGCAAATGTGAGTGGCAGAAAGAGAAGAACTATACCAAATGTACCTTAACCAATGTTGAAGATGGATCAATGATCACTCAATAATGTAACAAGGAAATAGCACAATTGGTACCGGATCTTGTCAATTCTCAAGTCAATAATGATAGCAAGAGTCAATAATGTTGAAAGAGATTCACAAATTCGCAAGTGAAACAAGTAGACCAATAGCAATGAATGGCACACGGATAGATAAATGGGGTCGTGCAACCAAGGAATGAGCACAAAATGTGGAATCCACGGAAAACGCTCGTGTTGCACAACTCAAGAGAGACGCTAGCACGATTGCTCAATAGGCGGATACGACACTTGTGCACAACCTATAAGATGCAAAATGGATGAACTTTCTAACCCAAGTATGCTATGTATGTATGGTTCCCAGTGTTTCTCTCAAGATGATCCAAGATGATCGGATATGACAATCTTATGCAATGTGGTATGATGCTATGGCTATTGCTTACAAGCTCTTTGTTCACTCTTTTGCTTTGCTTAAAAGCTTATTTGATGTAGGGTGGAACCCTATACGGCCAATCTTTCACGAAAGGAGCGGATCCCAACTAAGAACACGAAGAACACGAGGGGAAAACGAGGGAAAACACAAGAGGAATCACTCAAATAGACAAGAAACAATCACACATGTGCTAGATCCATGAACACAAAGAGATACACGATCCAAAGTCGACAAGGGATGATAGGGTAACCGGTTCTTCTCCGTGAGGAGGTCTTGATGGGGGCACCCAAGAGGGGGTCTTGAATCCAACGTGGATCTTCTCCGTAGAGGGGTCGCGGTCTCTCTCGTGGAGTAGATCCATATGGATGAGCAAAGCTCTATCTCACATATGAGCTAAACCAATGCTAACCCTAGAAAGGATAAGGGGGAGGTCTATTTATAGTATAGAGCCACGAAGGGGTAAGTGAGGGGCGAAGGGGTACATGGGCCTCGGCCCCGATCTCTGTGCGCACAAAGGCTTTAGACGTCTGGTGGGTATCAGACGTCCGGAGGCTCAGAACGGTCCGGACGTCCGGAAGACTTCGGACTTCCGTAAACAGTGTTCTGTCGCCGTGGCACCGGTTGTCCGGTGGCGCTTGGTCGTCCGGGGCCTGGAGTGTGTCGGACGTCCGGTACTTGCCGGTCGTCCGGCCACTGTAGCTTTCGTCGGCTAGCCCTTCTGGCTGGCTGAGTGTACAGGCGTCGGACGTCCGGCGTTGTCCGGTCGTCCGGTGGCTGAAGCTTCCGAGCAGCTCCTTCTCTTGGTCCTTGTACTTGGCATCCTTGCTAGCTCGTCCATTGGATGTGGTGGCTCTATGGCTTTCCTCTAAGTACCTGATCATGCATAGCACACACGTTGGAGGTAGTAGCCATGTCTCACATGTATAAAGTGAAGGTTCGGAGAGGAGCGAGTTCACCTTGTGCCCAATGACGTATGTTCGAGGTCTCGTCATATGTATCCTTAGGGCTTGAAGAGTAGTCGGAGTGTACATGGGGATGAACGTGGGATGCTCCGCATCATCTCCTCCCTCTCTGGAAAGATTCGACCTCGGATCGTGATCCTCGTCACCATGGAAATGGTTGTTGTGGACGAACTTGTAGTTGGACGGAGTTGAAAAAATGGCGCAATCCAAGTACTCCAGGGTGTCTCCGGTATGTGGTACACGCAAAATGAGCAAACACAAAGTACACTTCGAAATATGATGGTTAGCGCACACAAAGTGTCCATCATAGAAGAATGAGTCTGTGAGGCAAGATTGTTCGTGACAAAGCGCATGAAGCTTATCAAGATGATCTAGAATGATATGCAAAGCATTCATGGAAGCAAAAGCATTCATTGTGCACACAAATGTGTTGTGAATATGATCAATGCAACTACGGTGCAAAATGATGTCATAGTGACACGGTTTATCAAGAGCATGAATATGTCAATGGATGCTAAATATGATTATGTTATCATGCAATTGATGGTAGGCAATATGATCATTATGTATGAATATGCCATCAAGGAAGATCACAACAAATTTTCTAAGGAAATGTACAAGCTCATATATCATGGATGACATGGGAATACAAGATGCAACTAAGCAATCATAATGTGAGTTAATCCATGCATAGGGTGCAAACTTGTCATGTGTATGATATGTCCAATGAGCATGACATGTGTGAGCACAATCAACAAATATGGAGGTGTTGGTGTACCAATGATCGATGTCGTGGCATGAGTGGAGGTTGGAAGGTGCATCCAATAAGTCCGAGCGCTCCTCAATGTGAAGGTCCATAGAGCCAATCTCCAATGTCGCTCCTCCGTTCGCGAGATGTATGATGTAGACAACAAGAAGGAAACAACAATGAAAGAATGACCCATCCAATATGCATATTTGAGGATGGCTCAAATGGAAGGAGGTCACCTTTATAAATGTCTCAAGGATGTTGGAGTTGCACATCGTGTACATCTTCACATAACCAAATTGTCTCATGACGGTATCGCCTTGTGAATCCTTCAAAATGAAAGAACATGACAAACACTCGGAAAAACAAATGAGGTTAGCGGAAATGCAAAACCTATCATTCGTGTGGTAAGATACCCAACAAGTGTATGCATCATGCTCATCATAAGAAAGGACAAGGGAGCATTTCATAGTATGGAGGCATATGATGCGAGAACAACCAAATACAATAGGCTCAATCAAACAAGCATGCATCACAAGTAAAGTGTCAAAGTCTCCAAGATCAATAAGCATAGATGCAACAATTGGAGGCAATCGACAATGAACAAGATATATCATGTGAGAGGCATGAACATATATGTCATCAACCCAAGAAAGCGAGTAAGAGTGGAACATGGGTGATGCGACAAAGCAAGCAATCTTAGTGATCAAGTCAAGCAAACTAGTAGTGCGAAGATGCAACGTACTAGAAGGAATCATGTCAAGCATGTCATGTGTGCAAATGGTGGGCATGAATAATGCACAAGACATATCACAAGCATGAAGGCAAAATATGAACAAAATATCATCAATGTATTGGCGAGAGGCCATATGTAAATAGCAATGGAACATCATGACTCTCCCAACACAAAAAGCATCAATAGCATGGGACACATGGTAAACATGGCAATAGCAACAAGGATCTCCACCAAGCATGCAAATAAACATAGGAGTATCATAATTGTGAATCATGGGTAGATGCAAACAAGGGTCACAATTGCATGGCAAAATCATGTAAAGAGGCATAACATGCAAAGGGAACACGATAGTATGGGCATAAGGTAACAAGTGATATATATAGCCCATAGCCGTGTGAGAGCCAAGTAGAAGAGATGCGCGTAGTTCTTGCGTGAAGGGAATGGTGGTAAGGATAGTCCACGGGATCCCAAATCATCGTTGCTCTCAAGAGTTCGTTTCGTCAACTCTTGGGATTGAGAGGTTGACGAGTATACGTGAGTACCTACACAAAACAAAGACAAAGGGAAAATTGTGTGTGTGTGTGGTAGATGTACACATCACACATCATGGTGCACGCATGCTTGTGTTGGTTAGCACAAAATATCCAATGCTCAAATAAATGAGATGCGTGATATAGAAACATGTCATCCATCATGAGAGGTTTGTTGTTATGTATAGCATAATGGAGACTCAAATTGTGTAATGCATCATGAGAAATATGTAGAGCATTGTTATTCATGGAATGCATATGGTGCAAGCAATTATGGGGATCATGCAAAGTATGGAATGCATCAAAATCTCCTAATATGTATGAGGAAACTATGGGAGTCTCCTCATGAGCATTAATGGAAACATCACACGGAGAATATTGACAACATCCAAAACAAAGCATATTTGTTTCTAAGTGATCGTGGCATGGCATAGTAGAGGAATTGCGGAAATCATGTAAAGGAAGTATGGAAATATCATCACACAAAAAACAAAAGCCAATGACCATCATCTCGTCATCTATGCCATAAGTGCAAATGGGATTTATTTTAATGGGGCATGCATAGTTACTATGTTGAGATTCAAATGATGCAATATGGGAGATCTCACTCATAGCATATGACAAGTTTAAAGGGTTGTCAAACATGATGTGACCAATAGAATTTTCACATGATATCCTATGGAGCATAGCATCACAACTAGGCAATTCAACATGCTCATCATCATATTCATCATAAATAGGTAAGTCATGACATGAGGAAGTCGCACTAGCATGAAGCATGGGAATAGGTGGGTCAACATCATGCGAGCAATCATTGGTGGGATAGTCTGCTAGTGGGACAAGAGAAGCACCATCACCTATGTTACCTTTGGAGAATCGCTCATGTGTTGTAGGTGAGGTGTCGAAGACCAAGTCGTGGTCGTCTTCATCTTTATGGAACCATGTGGGGGTGCATCATCGTCCACCATGGCCATCATCGTCTCCATTGGAGGTATGGACTCGTCGAGGATAGGCATGTCGTCATGTAGGAGACCTAGCACCAAAGAAGAAAATACACTTCGAGTAGAGGGTAAGTCGTTAGAAATCATAGTGGCCTCACATGCCGTGTCAACTACCTCACTCACTAAGTGTTGTGGCTCACTCACTCCCTCAAAGATGCTCTCACTCATATGGTTGGTGGAGTCACTCGAATGGCTCTCGACCTCACATAGGATGTGTGGCATGCTCTCAAGTGTGGGGCTAGTGGTGGTCACACTCATCCTCCCATAGGAAATGCTCTCAATGTCACATATGGTGGAGTCACTCATATCACTCATGGGGTGGTGGCTCTCCTCACATGGCAATTGGGGCATCTCATAATATATGGGTGTCGGAGAGGTGTAGGTGCAAACGTCTCCAAAGATGAATGCCGTAGGATGTGGCAAAACATCACTCTCCTCCGAGACCAATGAGAAGGTCTCATGTGCGCTCGCGTAGCTTGACTCGGAGTATGAGTCCAATATGGGTGTCGTCTTCATGTTGTTGAAGAGGTTCGTGCTCATCGCCGTGGTCGAAGGGAATGGCCCTTGCTCGACCTTCTTGTCACCGTCTTGTTATTGGAAGCCCATATGATGTGGCACCTCATAGCTCATCTCCATGACCGAAGGGAATTTCCCATGCTCAACCATCTTTCTTGAGGGGCTTCCGAAGATGGAAGTGTCGCCCTCGCTTGTAGGTGGTCGCCTTGTTGTTGAAGATGTTGATGTAGGTGAACTCATGGGAAGTAGGCGAAGATGCCATACGTCCAAAGGCGAAGATGCCTTGATAGCACTTGGCGAAGATGCCGAAGTGGTGGTGGTAACCGTTGCTCCGTCTTGGTGGTGCTCGTCTCGCGGTCTTCTCTTATGCTCATGAAGGTTGGCCTTGGCGTGAATTAGGGCTTGTTGGGACTTGTGCATTTGCGCTTGGCGAGCATCTTCATGGCGATGGTGGCATTGTCGTGCTTGAGCTCGATGGCGTTCGTCGTCGTCGTGCACATGATGCTTGGAGGTGACTTGCCCTTCATGACAGCGTGGATCACGAACATGATGGTGGTCGCCATGGAGATGTGGACGTGGATGACTTGTGCTTGCATCATTTTTGCGCTCCGAAGACTTGTGACTTGAATGTCGCCACCTTGAGGATGATGAAGGGGAAGAACGGTTGATCAACAAGGTCCAAATATCCTCCATCCTTGCATCTTTCTCCTCCTTTTGTGCAGAAAGCTTGTTGTCGATGTAGTCCCTTTTCCTTGCTTCGGAGTGATGAATGTCGATGGAGAGGTTCTCGATGCGCTCTTGCAAGGTAGAATGTGCGGCTTTCGATGCTCGTTGTAGTTTGAACATGGACACTTTGGTGATGTAGTTGTTCACGCCGTCGTTGTTGTCGAAGACCGGAGATGAAATGCCTTGCCTAACCATCACAAGACTCGAGCAAATATGAGTGGGAGAAAGAGAAGAACTATACCAAATGTACCTTGACCGATGTTGAAAATGGATCAATGATCACTCAATAATGTAACAAGGAAATAGCACAATTGGTACCGATCTTGTCGATTTCTCACACCTACACAAGTAAGGCTTATGGTGGAGCTCGGTGAGGATAGTGGCACAAAAATTTGATGCAAAATGTTAGCAAGAGTCAATAATGTTGAAAAAGATTCACAAATTCGCAAGTGTAACAAGTAGACCAATAGCAAGGAATGGCACACGGATAGATAAATGGGGTCGTGCAACCAAGGAATGAGCAAAAAATGTGGAATCCACGGAAAACACTCGTGTTGCACAACTCAAGAGAGACGCTAGCACGATTGTTCTATAGGCGGATACGACACTTGTGCACAACCTATAAGATGCAAAATGGATAAACTTTTTATCCCAAGTATGCTATATATGTATGGTTCCCGGTGTTTCTTAAGATGATCCAAGATGATCGGATATGCAACGTGGTAGGATGCTATGGCTATTGCTTACAAGCTTCTTTGCTCTTTCTCTTTTGCTTAAAAGCTTATTCTTTTTTTTGTATGGCCACTATTGCACAATGCATAAACCAAGATAGCAATTGTGTATATGCAGGAACAATCTTGTGACACAATGGATGATATGGTATGTATGCAATGGATGGTGTAGATGACTAATGTGCACAAGTAACGTTGCCGGCAATACTCAAATGGCTAGTCTCGATAGGCAAGTGACGCAAAATGGGCTAGGGGTTAACAATGCAATGGCAAGGGAATATACAATGGAGGGATACCACGATACGAAGATGATATGGAGGTTACCATCAAAGGTTTCTCGTTAGTAAGCCACGGACGATGATGGTGAAGTGGTCAAAGTCGATGATGTAACGCCCACGATGCGGCTATATCTCCCACGTGTCGAGGCACGACTTAGAGGCATAACCGCATTGTGGTTTTGTCGCAAGAAGGGTCATCTTCACACAATCCCATGTAATGAACAAGAATGGGATAAAGAGTTGGCTTACAATCGCCACTTCACACAATACATAAATATAATTCATACATCATCCAAAATACAAACATATAGACCGACGGCCGAAATCCAGATGAAAATAAGATAACCCCAAATGCTAGATCCCCGATCGTCCCAACTGGGCTCCACTACTGATCATCAGGAAAAGACACATAGTAACGACCACGTTCCTCATCGAACTCCCACTTGAGATCGACCCCATCATCTGCACTGGCATCATCGGCACCTGCAACTATTTTGGTAGAATCTGTGAGTCACGAGGACTCAGCAATCTCACACCCGCGAGATCAAGACTATTTAAGCTTAAAGGAAAGGATGGTGTAGTGAGGTGGAGCTGCAGCAGCAATAGCATATATGGTGGCTAAACATACGCAGAAGAGAGCGAGAAGAGAAGCAACGGAACGGTCGTCATCTAGCAATGACCAAGAAGTGATCCTGAACTCCTACTTACGTCATTCATAACTCAAACCGTGTTCGCTTCCCGGACTCCGCCGAGAAGAGACCATCACGGCTACACACACAGTTGATGTATTTCAATTGGGTCAAGTGACAAGTTCTCTACAACCGGACATTAACAAATTCCCATCTGCCTCATAACCGCGGGCACGGCTTTCGAAAGATAATACCCTGCAGGGGTGTCCCAACTTAGCCCATCATAAGCTCTCACGGTCAACGAAGGATAAACCTTCTCCCGGAAAGACCCGATCAGTCTCGGAATCCCGGTTTACAAGACATTTCAACAATGGTAAAACAAGACCAGCAAAGCCACCCGAATGTGCCGACAAATCCCGATAGGAGCTGCACATATCTCGTTCTCAGGGCACACCGGATGAGCAGTCCGTACAACTAAAACCAATCCTCGAGTTTCCCCAAGGTGGCGCTGCAAAGGGCTCTAGTTTGGACCAGCACTCAGAGGAACACTGGCCCGGGGGTTTAAAATAAAGATGACCCTCGGGCTCTAGAAAACCCGGGGGGAAAAGGCTTAGGTGGCAAATGGTAAAACCAAGGTTGGGCCTTGCTGGAGGAGTTTTACTCAAGGCGAACTGTCAAGGGGGTCCCATAAATCACCCGACCGCGTAAGGAACGCAAACTCAAGGAACATAATCCCGGTATAACAGAAACTAGGGCGGCAAGAGTGGAACAAAACACCAGGCATAAGGCCGAGCCTTCCACCCTTTACCAAATATATATAGATGCATTAATTAAATAAGAGATATTGTGATATCCCAACATGTCCATGCTCCGACATGGAACAAACTTCAAATTCACCTGCAACTAGCAACGCTACAAGAAGGGCTGAGCAAAGGCGGTAACTTAGCCAAACAACGGTTTGCTAGGAAAGGATGGTTAGAGGCTGACATGGCAAAATGGGAGACATGATATAGCAAGTGATAGGTAGCGCAGCATGGCAATAGAACGAACAACTAGCAAAGCAAAGATAGAGGTGATTTCGAGGGGTGGTCATCTTGCCTGCAAGGTTCTCAGAGTTGTCGAAAGCTTGATCCTCGTAAGCGTACTCAACAGGTTCCTCGTTCACGAACTCGTCTCCCGGCTCTACCCAAGACAAGAACACAAACAAACGGAACCACAATCAACCACGAGAAATGCACAAGCAACATGATGCAAAACATGTATGATATGCGAGATATGATATGCGATGCATATGCGTGCTCCGGAAGGAAAATGATGAACAAGGCAGTAACTTGGCAAACCAAGCATGCCACTGGAAAGATTGTATGATTTCGGTCGAAATCGATATAAAGATCACCGGAAACGGATGCACGGTTTGCAAATGGCAAGCATAACAAGAATGACACGAATCTGCGATTAACAGCATGATAGCACTTAGAATGCAACAAGCAACAATGCTACAGCACTCCAACATAGCAACAAAGCATATGATAGTAATCTACAGGAGATGCTTGACAAAATATGAACGCTGAGCTACGGCTAGTTCACAACATAACAAGCTCAAACAAGCATGGCAAAAGTACAAAAGATAACAGGATCACAGACTTGGTGAAATTACTGGACATGGCAGAAACAGCATCAGGTAGCAATGTTCAGAGCACGAAAACAACATGCTACAGGAACTTAACATAGCAAAACAAGGCATGGCAGTATTCTACTAAATGCATATGACAAAAGTCCCTTACTGACCATAAGCCAAAAAGGATCAGAAGATATGATGACAAGCATGTAAATGTAGCAAGTTTCGTTATCAGGTTGCAGACTTGGCAGAAAACAGAGCATGGCAGAAATAATAATATGAGGGCATCTTGGTGAGCTTGATGCACTCACTACAGAGCAATGCATGACAAAACAAGCATACCTATAGCAAGATGGCATGTTTATGAAGCTAACCATGGCAAGAGCAAAAGCATAGCATGTATGGATCAACTACAATAAGCTTGGCAAAAATGAATAACACGTAAACAATCTGCCAGAAATATTTTATAGCAAAAGTAGAGCAAGATTGAGTCATGCTATGGCACTCCATAATTGCAAACAAAGGCAGGAATGGATCAATTACAACTATAGCTACAAAACATCCTTACTGAAAATCTCCAAAATATGCATGGAACTCTCTGTAGCATCAAGTTTACATGGCAACAAAATAACAGCACACAAGGACTTAGAGAAATCACCAAGTCCCTGAAATCAGAAACATTACGGAGCCTAGTTTGCATGCTTGTGCTAGTCACCACAGGGATCACAAAAATACATGGCATACACCACTGGAAAGATGGCATGGCATACAACAAAACACATGTAGAGCTGATGCCCATAAGATGCACAGATTAAATGATACAAAAATGACAAATCTCCAAGTTCTGTTGAGAACCAGCAGATAACAGCAACTAGCCCTCTTGCAACAGAGATTTGGGCATCAAGATGACCTCTAATGAACATGGTGCAATTGAAGAAAATGTAGAGCATCACGAGACGAACAATCTGACATATTACACGCGTGAAACGGAGCTACATGTAAAGAGTTATGACGTTATGAACAGGGGCACTTAATGTGACAGAAACAAACTTGGGAAAAAACAGGGGTTCTGGGGTCAACCTCCTTTGACCAGATCTGGATCGAGGACGAGGAGCTCAGGCTCCCGAGCGGCGGCTCGCCGGAGCGGCAGCGGGGACGACGAGGAGGGGCGACGGCGAGGGAGACCAGAGGGGAGGGCCGGCGAGTGGGGGCACGGCGGCCGGAGGGCGGCGTCGGGTGCGGCGAGGGCGGTGCCGAACGGCGGCGGAGCACCGCGGGCTCGCGCGGCGCACGGCGCACGGCGCACGGCGGCGGCCGGCGGCGGCGGAGCGGCGCGGTGAGGAGGCGGGCGCGGGGCGACGGGGGCAAGCGCGCGGCGGCGGCCGGGCCGGGAGGGCCCGCGGCGGGCCTGCGGGCCGGCGCGGTGGAGATGGCGGCGGCAACACGTGGCGGCCCCCGATTGGGTGGGGCGCGGCGGCGGACGCGTCCGGTCCGGTCCGGACGTGTCCGGCGGCGGAGAGGGAACGGAGCTAGGGTTGGACTGCGCGAAAATCTCGGGGGTCTCACATATAAATAGGTAGAGGGAGCTAGGAGGCTCCAAATGAGGTGCGGTTTTCGCCCACACGATCGTGATCGAATGACCTACAGCATGGAAGAGAGTTTGGTGGGTTTTGGGCTGGTTTTTAGGGGGGTTTTCTGCAACACATAAATGGACTTTGCTGATGCCCGGTTAACCGTTGGAGTACCAAACGACCTCCAAATGGAACGAAACTTGACCGGTGGTCTCCGGGTGGTATACTAGGGCCACTTGATAAGCCTCGGTCCATTCCGAGAACGTTTGACACCTGCTCACGAAAGAAAACGAAAGGGGTGCACCGGGGGAGATAGGAGCGCCGGATTGCAAAACAGACAACGGGGAAATGCTCTGATGCATGAGACGAACACGTATGCAAATGCAATGCACATGATGACATGATATGAAATGCATGACATGAACAAAATGCAAAACGAAAGACAAAACACGACCACGGAGGGAATATCATAACGCATAGCCGAAAATGGCAAGAGTCGGAGTTACAAATATGGAAAGTTACATCCGGGGTGTTACGGATGATGACCTCGTGGCGATGATGAGTGGTGGTGTTCTTGATGTAGATACCAAGATGATGGAGACTTGTCCCTAAGTAGCCAAAACGCCTTAGAAAACGGAAAAACCGCGAACTCAAAATCTCAAATGACAAATGTCAAATGGTGGTAGCGGAAAGTGGTAGTAGATTTCCACTTGGCATTGCGGAAGTGGCGGGTTATTGGGTTATGTGAGTCGGAGTTGAAGGTCACCGTCCCTAAGTAGCCGAAACACCTTAGGAAACACAACTCACAACTCAAACAAAATTGGGTTAAGTTGGGGTGGTGAAGTGTATGGTGGGTAAGCCTATGCGGAAGTGGTGGTTGTGGTTGATGAAGAAGCAACCGTCCCTAAGTAGCCAAAACACCTTAGGAGACTCGAATTACTACTCAAGCAACCACATATGCAATGGGGATCAAGATGGGTTAGGTTGCGGAAGTCGGTGCTGGTTATGCGGAAGATATGGTGGAAGCCCTAGGCAAAGATGCCAAAGTTCCAAAAATTTGATGGAGTCAAATGGTGTTGGTGGTATTTTTTTGGGATGGGGGATGTCAATAGCTTCAAAACAAGCTAAAGAACGTCATAATCGGCGTTCGGATGAATTAGTTACGGACAAAGCAAAAATCAGCCGAAGTCTGAAACTACAGGTTACGGACGTCCGTAAATGGACGGATGTCCGGTCGTCGGACGTCCGGTCGGGCTCGGAAATCCGCTAATTTGTTTCTGTTGGGTGGTTCCGGTCGTCCGATGGATGACGGACGTGCGGTCCTTCCTGGGGCTCCGAACGTCCGGAAAAGTGACGGTCGTCCGGTGGGTCGGGGTCAACGCGGGATTTGAGCTCCAGGACGCGATTTTGGGCAGAATTTGGGGATTTTGGGGTCAAAATTGATGAGATTTCATGGATCAAAGATGGGGGAACTTGGGGAAATGCTAGATCCACTCGAAACCAAGCAAATCCATGGATCAAAATCAACAAAATTTCATCAAACCAACAAATCACAAAAAAAAATTGGGGCTATTTTGGTGGGGATTTTCGAATTTTAGGACAAAATCAAACAAAAGAAGGCTAGAAAACAGTGGGTGGGACTCCAAATACGTGATCAACCTGGCTCTGATACCAAGATGATGTAGGGTGGAACCCTATGCGGCCGATCTTTCACGAAAGGAGCGGATCCCAACTAAGAACACGAAGAACACGAGGGAAAACACAAGAGGAATCACTCAAATAGACAAGAAACAATCACACATGTGCTAGATCCATGAACACAAAGAGATACACGATCCAAACTCAACAAGGGACGATACATAGGGTAACCGGCTCTTCTCCGCGAGGAGACCCAAGAGGGGGTCTTGAATCCAATGTGGATCTTCTCCGTAGAGGGGGCGCGGTCTCTCTCGTGGAGTAGATCCGTACGGATGAGCAAAGCTCTATCTCACATATGAGCTAAACCAATGCTAACACTAGAAAGGATGAGGGGGAGGTCTATTTATAGTATAGAGCCACGAAGGGGTAAGTGAGGGGCGAAGGGGTACATGGGCCTCGGGCCCGATCTCTATGCGCACACACGTGTCAGACGTCCGGTGGGTGTTGGACGTCTGGAGGCTCGGGACGGTCCGGGCGTCCGGAAGACTTCGGACTTCCATAAATAGCATTCTGTCGCCGTGGCACCGGTCGTCCGGTGGCGCTCGATCGTCTGAGGCCTGGAGTGTGTCGGACGTCCGGTACTTGCCGGTCGTCATGCCGCTATAGCTTTTGTCGGCTGGGCCTTCTGGCTGGCTAAGTGTACAGGCGTCGGCCGTCCGGCATTGTCCGGTCGTCCGGTGGCTGAAGCTTCCAAGCAGCTCCTTCTTTTGGTCCTTGTACTTGGCGTCCTTGCTAGCTCGTCCGTTGGATGTGGTGGCTCTGTGGCTTTCCTCTAAGTACCTGATCATGCATAGCACAGACGTTGGAGGCAGTAGCCATGTCTCACATGTATAAAGTGAAGGTTCGGAGAGGAGCGAGTTCACCTTGTGTCCAATGACGTAAGTTTGAGGTCTCTTCATATCTATCCTTGGGGCTTGTAGAGTAGTCGGAGTGTACATGGGGATGAACGTGGGATTCTCCGCATCATTATTCTTTCTTTTTTCTGTATGGCCACTTTGCGAAATACACAAACCAGGATAGCAATTGTGTATATGCGCGAACAAACTTGTGACACAAGATATGATATGATGATACCAATATGATATGGTATGTATGAAATGGAAGGTGTAGATCACTAATGTGCACAAGTAACGTTGCCGGCAATACTCAAATGGCTAGTCTCGATAGGCAAGTGACGCAAAATGGGCTAGGGGTTATCAATGCAATTGCAAGGGAATATACAATGGAGGGATACCACGGTACCAAGATGATAGGGAGGTTACCGTCCGTGGCGATGATGAGTGGCGGTGTTCTTGATGTAGATACCAAGATGTTGGAGACTCGTCCCTAAGTAGCCAAAACACCTTAGGAAACGAAAAAACCGCAAACTCAAAATCTCAAAGGCAAATGTCAAATGGTGGTAGCGGGAATGCGGTGGTGGTTTTGCGGAAGCTCAATGGGATTGCGGAAATGCAGTGATGGGTTTTGAGACGCAGTGCGGAAGTGGAGGGTAAGGTGGTGGACTATACACGATGTCGGAGTTGGAAGCACAGTCCCGAAGTAGCTGAAACACTTTACGAGACACAACTCACAACACAAACAAAATTGGGTTAAATTGAGGTGGCGGAAGTGTATGGTGGGCAAGCCTATGCGGAAGGTATGTTGGTGGTTGATGTAGAAACAACCGTCCCTAAGTAGCCTAAACACCTTAGGAGACTTGAATCACAACTCAAACAACCACAAATGGAATTGGGAACAAAATGGGTTAGGTTGCACAAGTCGGTGATGGTTATGCGGATGATATGGTGGAAGCCCTAGGCAAAGATGCCAAGGTGCCAAATATTTGATGGATTCAAATGGTTTTGGAAGTATTTTTGTGGGATGGGGGATGTCAATAGCTTCAAAACGAGCTAATGAACGTCAAAATTGGACTCCGGATGAATTAGTTATGCACAAAACGGTGAAACGGGGAAGGCTGGAATCCCAGGGGTCGGACATGCGGGGGTGGGGGGCGGATATCCGGGGTGTATGTCCAGAATCGTGCAAATTTTGTGCTCCAGGAGCCGGATGTCCGGCTTGGGACCCGGATGTCCGGCCTGAGGCCCGGAGGTCCGGCCCGACGATTCCAGATCGGGATTTGGAATTCGAAACTCGATTTGGGGCGGAAATTGATGATTTCGGGGCAAAAATTGACTGATTTTGTGGATGGAAAGTGGGGAAACTTGGGGATATGCTAGATCCACTTGAAACCAAGCAAATCCATGGATCAAATCCAACAAAACATCGTCAAACCAACAAATCACAAAAAAAAAATTGGGGCTATTTTTGTTGGGGATTTTCGAATTTGGGGAAGAACACGACAAAATCAAGCTAGAAAAAGAGGGGTAGGGGCTCCAAATATGTGATCAACGTGGCTCATGATACCAAGTTGATGTAGGGTAGAACCCTAAACGCCCGATCTTTCACGATTGGAGGGTATCCTGCGAAGAACACGAGGGGAAATGCAAGGGAAATCATGAGGGTGGAACGAGAGAAACACTCAAATAGACAAGAAGCGATCACACATGTGCTAGGTCCTCGAAACACAAATAGATACACGATCCAAATCCAACAAAGGAAGGTACATAGGGTAACCGGTTCTTCTCCGTGAGGAGGTCTTGAATCCACGAGGGGATCTTCCCGTGAGGGGTCTTGAATCCAAGGAGGATCTTCTCCGTAGAGGCCGCGGTCTCTCTCGTGGAGTAGATCCGTATGGATGAGCAAAGCTCTATCTCTAAATGAGTTAATCCTGTTCTAACCCTAACTAGGAGGAGGTGGAGGAGTAAAGCCACGAAGGGGTAAGTGAGGAGGGGATACATGGGCCTCTGGCCCGGCTGTGCACGCGCAGGTGCCCGATGTCCGGGCTGGGGGCCGGATGCCCGGGGCTTCAGTAGGTGTCGGATGTCCGGGGCTTGGGCCGGATGTCCGGGCTGAAGTGGCCAAAGCTTTGGTGCCTTCTGTCGTCGATGCCGGATTTCCGGGGGAGAGGTCGGATGTCCGGGAGTTGGCGGGGCGCCAGATGTCCGGGCACATGGGCCGGATGTCCGGCCGCTGATGTCGTTGGCCATCTGTTGGGGCAGCTCTTGCGCGGCTGCCTAGGTGCCGGATGTCCGGCCTCTGGCCCGGATGTCCGGCCGCTGTAGCTTCAGCAGCTCCGTCTTCTTCCGTCATTGCTTCCAGGCTTCCCTCATGGATGGTCTAGTTGTTCCTTGGTGCTTGCACTCCTCCTCGTCATCTGTAGTGTTCCGACAATACCTATGGATGCACACGAGTAAAGTGTCAAGTAGTATACCATCCTCGAAGGTGTCAAGTGAGCACATGTAAAGGAGATGATTCACGTTTTTGTATGTGAAGTAGAGGTCGCACATGTCACTTGCCAAATGGACTCTTGACATGGTGATGTCCATAGGATGCTCCGCATCAGTACATGTCCACTAACAGTGCCAAAAGCACGTTCCTGTGTAATACTAGGTTGGTTGTTAAGGCAATCTCGTCCAAACTGCCTCATGATCAAGATATGCAAGCTCAAAACAATGTTATATCTGCGCTCCAGACACAAGTCCATTCCCTAACAGAGACCCTTTGTGAAACAAGGACAGCCATTGTTCGATGTCGTCAAGATATGCATGGTTTTGAAACCAGACTATTAGACATTTGCTATGTTGTTCAGGAGCCTAGGAGAAATGAAGGTGAAGGTTAGGGTGCTCCATCGGACAATACAGGATGAAAACGTAACAGTCAGGTCAAATGGACTGAGCTTATGAACTTCTAGTGGTGCATTTATCTGCTAGACTGTTAACTTTTAAGCCAACCTTCCTTTTGTTTTATGGTTCTAATTTTTTTCGTTGCGATACAAAATTTGTTCTTAACGTGCAGCCACCGGCTGAAGAAAACATCAAGCCATTTTTGTATGGTGTAGGGTGTTCCCTATATTTGCACTGGTGACGAACTTTGATGCCCAGTGGATGTAATCTGTGCAATCGCCTTAATAGCCTAGAGTTAGTTTTTGGCTTATTTATTTCCTAGTCTTCTTTTTTCCTGGTTTGCTAGTGCCCGCAACAACCATGGGCCATATACGGACCATGGTAACCTTGAGCCTGCTACAGGCCGTAGGATCTATGGGCCTCCAACGGGCCGTCGGATAAATGGGCCCCCAACATGCTGTAGAATCGGTGGGCCTCGGGCCGTCGGATAAATGGGTCCACATGGGTCGTAAACGGGCGTAATTCGTATCGGGCCAGCACGGTAACAGGCCGTTAACAGGCTGGAAGACAACAAGCCTTAATTCTGTCACAGGCATAACGGGTTGTTAATGGGCCAGAATATAGGACGGGCTAGAAACGGCGCGATGGGTTAACAGGCCACAAACGTGCCGATTCTAACCACGGGCCGAATTTGGCCCATTAGGGGAACAGGCCAGTAACGGGCCGGAAGTAATCGAGGGCCGGAAAGGAGCCCAAGAATGTATGGGCCGTCAGTAGGCCAAAAGCTAACACGGGCCGGAAACGTCCCATGTGAATCATGGGCCGTTAATGGGTACAAAGAAATTTACTATTCATTATGGGTCAGAGTCACTGTGGGCCACCAAAGGGCCTAAAGACACGAAAGGCCTCATATGGGCCGAAAGACGTTGTGGGCCATACATGGGCCAAAAGTGAAACGGGCTGGTTTTATATTCGACGACCCACATGACGCTGTTGGGCCGATTTCGGAAAGGCCCTGGCACTATAGGAATCAGGAACTGGCAGATGGCAAAGGCATGTCTGGCGGACGGCAAAGGCCTTTGCCGTCAGCCAGCAGACGGCAACACATCCGGCTGAACAAACTATGGCAAAGGGCTCTTTACCGTCTGCTGGCGGACGACAAAGATGAAAAGGCCTTTGTTGTATGCCAGCAGATGGCAAAGCCTCTGGACAACAGAGAAAAGGTATCAGCCCCATTAGGGGTCTAACGGCGCTCTTTGCCGTGTACCTCATAGTCAACAGACGGCAAAGAAATTTCAGTTAATTAAAAAATACGACTGTACTCCTCGGTGCTGCAGTGACGTGGATGTTCAGGCAGCAGGTGAGCGTGTCCAGTGGCAAGATGGCGGCCGGCAGTCCTATGGTGAGCACATCCGGCGGCCTGGGGTTGTTCTGGCAGAGAGGAGGCTGGGGAGGCTCGGGTACGGCAGGGTCCGGTGATGTCCGGCGACTGGCGGCCGTGGTGCAGTCCGGCGAGGGGCGGAGAGGAGGAGCCTGGGGCTCTCGCGGTCGCGGTAGAGAGGAGGAGGCTTGGGCATGGCGCAGTCCGGTAGGGGGCGGCCATGGCAGAGTCTGATGAGGGGCGGAGAGGAGGAGGAGGCTGGGGAGCTCGACTGCCGCAGGGTCCGGTGAAGGGCGGTCGCGGATGGGTCCGGCGAGGGGCGGCCGCGGAGGGGTCCGGCGAGGGCTGGCCACAACGGAGTCGGACGAGGGGCGGAGCGGCGGAGTCCGGTGAGGGGGCGGCCATGGTGGAGTCCGACGAGGAGCGGAGAGGAGGAGGAGGAGGCTGGGGAAGCTCGGCTGCCCTGGGTCTGGCGAAGCGCGACTGCGGAGGGCGTCCGGCGAGGGTCGGCCACGGTGGAGTCTGGCGAGGGGCGGAGAGGCGGAATCCGGCGAGGCTGTTGCTCTGCTGCT
This sequence comes from Triticum aestivum, assembly GCF_018294505.1. Lineage (NCBI taxonomy): Eukaryota > Viridiplantae > Streptophyta > Magnoliopsida > Poales > Poaceae > Triticum > Triticum aestivum. The sequence goes on along the minus strand of NC_057805.1, from coordinate 175,551,948 downwards.
ACATTTTTTTGAAGGGTTGCTGCTGCGTTTCTGTGGAGGAGAGAATAGATCGAGGGAGGTGTGCTCGTGGGGTGGTGATGCGGAGCATCCCAAGGTCATCACCATGGACCTAACATCGTCTCACCAAGTGCCTGGTGGACCCATGACACGAGCACGTGCAAGAGCTCTCGAAACCGAGGTGACATGTCTCCTCTCACAATTTGATGTAGGGTGGAACCCTAGACGGTCGATCTTTCATGAAAGGAGCGGATCCCAACTAAGAACACGAAGAACACGAGGGGAAAACGAGGGAAAACACAAGAGGAACTCTCAAAACCAACAAGATATAGTCACACATATGCTAGATCCTTGAAACACGAGAGGAGATACAAGATCCAAAGTCAACAAGGGACGATACAAAGGGTAACCGGTTCTTCTCCGTGAGGAGGTCTTGATGGGGCCACCCAAAAGGGGGTCTTGAATCCAACGTGGATCGTCTCCGTAGAGTGGCCGCGGTCTCTCTCGTGGAGCAGATCCGTATGGATGAGCAATGCTCTATCTCACATATGAGTTAAAACCAATGCTAACCCTAGAAAGAGGGAGATGGGGGAGTATATATAGTCTAGGTTGGCGAAGGGGTACACGGGCCTCGGCCCTTACACTGTTTGCAGACAGGGGAGGCCGGATGTCCGGGCGACGGGCCGGATGTCTGGGCCTTCGCGAGGTGCCGGATGTCCGGGCTGGAGGGGTCGGATGTCCGGGCTGGCGGTGCTGGCCTTGCTGCTCTCTGGATAGGCAGGGTCCGTACGTCCGGGCGAGGGGCCGGATGTCTGGGAGCTCGGGACGGGCCGGATGTCCGTGCCCTTGGCCGGATGTCCGGGCTGGAGCGCCCTTTCTTCTGTCCTCTGGATAGGCTTGTCCGGATGTCCGGGGAGGAGGCCGGATTTCCGGGCCGGTGGCCGGATGTCCGGGCTGGTCGCCAGATGTCCGGGCCCTGTAGACTTGGCCTGGGTTGCTGTTGTAGTGGACTTGGTTGCAGGGGTCGGATGTGCGGGGCCTAGAAGCTGTTCTTGGCTCTTTCCGTTGGTTCTCTTCATCCATGAACTCGGCGACTTGTCCGTCTTCGCGTGCATCTGCGGGATGGTCCTCTTGACACCTAATCATGCATAGCATATCTGTAACATCCCAATTTTCCTAAATTAGGATGTTATTAGATCATTCATATGCATATCATATTTTTATTGCATTATTTGCTTTTTCTGAAATATTCGAATCATTATGCAACAAAGGCAATTTATTGGAGTGGAGATAACATGACTTCTCCCCTGTTTTAAAAATGTTCATAATGTCCAGAATATTATTTCCAGTTCATCTGATATGTTCTGGTATTTTTCTTAATCTCCAAAATATTTTATTTGATTTTTTTATTGCTGTTTGACTGGCTTATTGCATCAAAATTATTTTACAAAATTGCAGTAGTATTGGAACTAGTGTTCCTATAGTTTATAGCTCTAGGGCTATTTTTACTATGTGTCTAGGTATTTTTATTCAGAATTTATATTGTGTATTTTATTTTATTTATTCTGTTTTGTTGTTGTTGCTTTTGTTTAAAAAAACACCAGCCGGCCAGCCAGCTAGCCAGCGGCCCAGCTCGCTAGCCAGGCAGCCAGCCAACGCCGCAGCCCACTTCCCGTGAAGCGGTACGCAGCAGCGTCGCTCGCACCCGACCCGCGCCCGATCCACCTCGCCTCCAGCCACTGACCATGGGTCCCGCGCCGCTTTCTTCTTCCCCGAGTCGAACACGCACGCACCGCACGCACACCCGGGGCGAACCCGAGTCGAGGTCGCACACCGGAGCCGCCCCGTGCACGCCCGAGCCATCTGGCGCGTGCCCAAGACCCCGAAGAACCCCCGCACCCCTTTTCCGATCTCTCCCGCTGCCGCACGCTTCAGCTAGGGCAAAACGGATCTCGCCCCGGAGCTCGAAGTCCGCCGCCGTTCGCCAGAAGTTTGCGCCGCCGTAAGATCACCCACAGCAGCTCCGCCTGCACCCTTCGCTTTCCCCCTCGAAGCCGCGCCTCGCTGACTTATTTTCGTGGGCAGAGAGCCACCGGAGCGAGCAAATCAAGCTCGTCCGCCGCCGCCGGGGCACACCGCGTTCACGTCCTCACCACCGCCGCTCGAGGGAGCCCCGCCGCCTTTGAGCACCACCACCACCTCCGCTACTCACCGCCGCATCCACCCATCCCCTTACCTTCGCCGGAGACCCACCGGAGACGCGCCGCTGCCGACGCCCGAGACCGCCGCCGCCGTTTTCTCCTGTTGTGGTGAGCACACCCGCCCAGCCAATCAGACGCCGCCACATGGAACTTCGCTACAGGGCACGCACAGGAGTTGCTACAGTGCCCAGGAGATTTCTGTTTCTGTTTGTTTTTTCAGATTTTCAACTCTAACTTCAACTAGCTATATCTTTTATTATATAAGTCCAAATTAGGTGATTCTTTTTCCTATGATCTCACAAAAACCAGCACTTTATCACAGTACCAAAATCTCACATGCTTGCACTATTTAAATTTGAATTTGTTCAAATTCAAATTAAATCTTCCGGAGGCCATAACTCTCAAACCGTTTATCGGAATCGAGTGATTCTTTTTGCGTTGTGACCATAGTGCATTTTAGGTGCTGTTAAGCTTCTGTTGTTGAGTTTTAACAATGGTTTCCTTGCTGTTGGTTTTTTTGGTTCAATTCGTGTTCCGGTGATTGATTTGTTGAATTGTGTGAAACGTGTAGATTGTCCGGAGTGCGACGCGAGCTATTGTCAAGAGTGTGACTTTCTGAACCAGAACCAAGGCAAGTTACATGTTGATCATCCTTTACCTATTGTTTTCTATGCATGTAGTTATATCACACTATGAATATATGCATGTATAGGATTAATATATAAATTTTGCTATGCTGTTGAGCTATCTTCCCGTGTTTTGCAAATCGTGGTAGTTGTAGCTTGCTATGCTTTGTAGATGGGGGTGGTTCGTGTATTCATTGAGCTTATGTGAGGACTATAAATATAACAAATTGAGTAGTAATTAAGGACTTAATTCACCTCTTGGTGGAATTGGTATTGAAGGGTGGTTTCAAGAACATCATGGTTTGCGTGTTGACGTTGAGCTTGGTCGTCAGTCGTTGTACTTGGTGCTCGATGGTGAGCCTTGTATCTTCATGCATCTTCTTGAGATAGTTTACTCGGGCACTCGCCTCCATGTTTGTGCGCTCTTGTAGCGGTAGAGGAAAAATGTCCAATGGTGACAATGGGTTGAAGCTGTAGACGACCTCGAAGGGGGACTTGCCAGTAGTTGAATGTCTTGCACGGTTGTAGGCGTACTCGGCGATAGGTAGGCACTCCTCCCACTCCTTGATGTTCTTCTTTATCAACACGCGTAATAGAGTGGAGAGCGTGCGGTTCGTCACCTCCGTTTGGCAGTCGGTTTGTGGATGGTATGCCGAAGAGAACAAAAGCTTGATTCCGAGCTTGGCGCACAATGTCTTCCAAAAGTAACTCAAGAACTTGACGTCGCGGTCTGAGACAATCGTCTTTAGCACTCCATGAAGGCGCAAGATTTCCCTACCAAACAAATTTGCAACATGTGAAGCATCATCTATCTTGTTGCAAGAAATGTAATGAGCCATTTTGGAGAATCGGTCCATAACAACAAAAACGGAATCCTTGCCATTTCTAGTCCTAAGCAAACCAAGCACAAAATCCATCCTAATATCTTCCCATGGTTGGTACGGAATTGGAAGAGGCATATAGAGTCCATGAGATTGTGCTTTATACTTAGCTTTGCGACATGTAGAGCATCGGTTGGTGAAGCGGTTGATGTCGCGAAATATCTCTGGCCAAAAGTAGTTCTTGGAGAGCGTAGCAAATGTCTTGTCGCGTCCAAAATGTCCCATTAGTCCTCCGCCATGAGATTCTTGCAAAAGCAACAAACGAAGAGAAGACTCGGGGATGCATAGTTTGTTAGCTCTCATAAGATAACCATCCTTGAGGTAATATCGATCCCAAGAAGTATGCATCAAACACTTGGCATAAGGAATAGCAAAAGTAGGATCATGCTCATACAAGTCTTTTATGTGCTCAAAACCAATGACATTCAATTCAAGTAGAGTAACGAGCATGCATATACGGGAAAGTGCATCCGCCACAACATTTTCCTTTCCTTTGATATACTTGATGACATAAGGAAATGACTCAATAAACTCACTCTATTTAGCATGACGCTTGTTCAACTTAGTTTGACCCTTAAGGTATTTAAGCGTTTCATGATCGGTATGGATGAAAAATTCATGAGGGCGAAGGTAATGTTCCCATTCATGCAAAACTCGCACTAAAGCATAAAGCTCTTTGTCATAGATGGGGTAATTGAGTTGTGCTCCAGAAAGTTTCTCACTACAGTATGCTATGGGGCGCTGCTCTTGCGTTAACACACCTCCTATGCCATTACCACTAGCATCGCAATGAATTTCAAAGGGTTTGTCAAAGTTGGGTAATGCAAGCACGGGAGCATGAGTAATGAAATTCTTAATCTCATTGAATGCGCTATCTTGCGATGGTCCCCAAACAAAGGGTGCATTCTTCTTGCTCAAAGCATGTAAAGGAGATGCAATAGTGCTAAAATCCTTCACAAATCTACGGTAGAAACCGGCTAAACCAAGAAAACTATGCAATTGTTGCAAATTGGTTGGTTGGGGCCAAATTTTAATAGCAATTATCCTAGATTCATCAACCTGAACACCCTTAGAAGATACAACAAAACCCAAGAAAACAAGCTTATCAACACCAAAGAGGCATTTTTCCATATTAGCATAAAGTTGCTGTTTTCAAAGAGTTTGTAGCACGGTTCGAAGGTGGGTGACATGCTCTTTGAGTGATTTGCTAAACACAAGGATATCATCGAAGTAAACAACAACAAATTCACCAATATAAGGGCGAAACACATAATGCATAAGACGCATGAAAGTACCGGGTGCGTCGGATATACCCATAGGCATGACTAACCACTCATACAAACCAAACTTAGTTTTGAAAGCGGTTTTCCATTAATCACCCTCTTGTATGCGGATTTGATAGTAACCACTGTTGAGATCAATTTTGGTAAAAATAGTGGCACCGCTAAGCTCATCAAGCATATCATCAAGGCGTGGAATGGGATACCTATAGTGAGAGGTGATAGCATTGATGGTTCTACAATTGGAACACATGCGAAAGCTACCGTCTCTTTTTGGCACAAGAATGACTAGTACGACACAAGGACTCAAACTTTCATGCACATGTCCATGATCTATGAGATGCTTTACTTGCCTTTGTATTTCTTTGGTTTCTTCGGGTTGAGTCGGTAGGGAGCTTTGTTTGGAAGTGGCGCTCCGGGGATGAGGTCGATGCGTTGCTCGATTCCTCGTAGTGGAGGTAGACCCGGAGGTAGCTCGTCGGGGAAAACATCTTGGAATTCCTGCAATAGAGATAACACAAAAGGTAGATCGTGAGAGGTGTTAGCTTTTGGTGCTTCGTCCTGGCACAAAAGGACATAGTGCATAACACCTGATGGGTTCTCACACACTTCTCTCATCTCACGTTTGTTGGCAAATAGGACTAAGTCCTTCTTGTCGCTCATGGTGGAGGCACTCAATTTGGGCTTGTGGCGCTGACTCTCTTTTTGGTGGCTCGCTCTCTCACTATTCTCTCCACGATGGGTGGCTTGCTTGTCGGCGATCACTTGACTTGGAGACATAGGTCGTAGCACATACTCCTTTCCTTTCATCTTGAAGCTATAATGGTTTGTACGCCCATTGTGGATGACACCTTGGTCGAATTTCCATGGCCGTCCAAGAAGGAGGTGGCACACGGTCATCGGAAAGACATCACACTCCAAACTGTCTTCGTAAGCTCCAATCTTGAAAGAAACGTGTACTCTATGCTCGACTTGGATGGTGCCGGGGTTGCTTAGCCATTGAACCTTGTATGGGTGCGGGTGCTTCATCTTGACCAATTGAATCTTGGAGCATAGTTCTTCACTTGCTAAGTTATGGCAACTCCCTCCATCGATGATGACCTTGACGGACCTTCCATTGATGCCGGCCTTGGTGCGGAAGATATGGCATCTTTGGTCTTCGTCTTGTTGATGTTGAAGAGTCAAGACCTTGGAGACAACGAGAGCGGGGCTCGAATCTTCGTCACAAAAGACTTGATCATCTTCATCGTCGTTGTTCACTTGCCGGTGCATGGCCACTTGCGCAAGGGCTTCCATTTCTCCTTCACTCATTGAGTCATAGGTTCCGTCGTCGTTGAGGATCATGGTGCGCTTGTTTGTGCACTCAAAGGACTTGTGGCCTTGGCCGCCGCATGTGAAGCATTTGAAGGAACTTGTCTTGATGGTCTCATCGGTTGGGGTAGATGATGATGAAGCTTTTGGCTTGAAGTTGCTTGTAGTAGGAGGATGACTTGAGCTTGTCAAAGTTTTCTTGTAACTTGACTTGTCGCCGTTGCTTGTAGATGGCTTGGTTGAAGTAGAAGGAGTCAGAGTCGTTGAAGCTTAGTTGTTGGAGAAACCATAGGACTTGGATGAGAACTTGGCATACTTTAGGTCATCGTGTACTTGGCGTTCCGCTTTAGTAGCTTGATGCACTAGCTCGATGAGGTTCGTGTATGGTTGGAAGTCGGCGATCTTTTTGAGAGGATAATTGAGTCCATTCAAGAAATGTGACATAGTTTGCTCATCATCTTCCGTGACATTGGCTCGTATCATGGAAATCTCCATTTCCTTGTAGTACTCTTCAACGCTTTTGGTTCCTTGATTGAGTAGTTGGAGTTTCTTGAAGAGGTCGTGGTTGTAGTAGTTAGGCAAAAAACATGCTCTCATGACATCCTTCATTTGTGCCCAAGTAGTGATGGGTGGTTCACCTCTTGCCTCTCGGCGCTCAATGACTTGTTCCCACCAAATGAGGACATAGTCTTGGAACTCAAGGCATGCCATTGCGATCTTCTTCTCTTTTTCGTAGTTGTGCAAGCGGAAGATTTTGTCAACCTTCAATGCCCATGATATGTACTCTTCAGGGTCATTGCTTCCGGTGAACTTGGGCATGGTGAACTTTAGCTTGCCGTATCGTTGCTCTTCATTGTGTTGGGGTCTTGGGTGATGGCGCCCTTGTCATTGAGGATAGACAATCTAATGTTCTCTTGGCGAGGAGGGTTGTCGACCTCGTGTTGCTCTTGTCTTGGAGGATTTTCAGTGTCTTCATTCTCTTGGTGAACTTGATGATCTTGGCGAGCTTGAGGAGGTGCTTGTCGATCTTGATGAGGAACTTGACGATGCACACGTGATTGATAAATCCTTTCTTGAACTTCATCGCGAAGTGCTTCTTGATTCTCACGAGCTTTTCGTCCTCGGTTGGATGCGGCTCGACTTGAATCCCGAAGGGCACGTTGCGCCTCAAGTGCTTGAGCTTCTCATAGTTGTTGTTCTTGACGTTGGGCCTCAGCATCTTGTTCATCTTGGTGTTTGTCGGTGTCAAAACCGGTGGATCTCGGGTAGGGGGTCCCGAACTGTGCGTCTAAGGTCGATGGTAACAGGAGACAGGGGACACGATGTTTACCCAGGTTCGGGCCCTCTCTATGGAGGTAATACCCTACTTCCTGCTTGATTGATCTTGATGAATATGAGTATTACAAGAGTTGATCTACCACAAGATCATAATGGCTAAACCCTAGAAGTCTAGCTTGTATGTCTATGGTAATGAGTATATCCCCCCTCCGGACTAAGTCCTCTGGTTTATATAGACACCAGGAGGATCTGGGGTTACACAAGGTCCGTTACAAAGGAAAGGAATCTACATATTTGGTCGCCAAGCTTGCCTTCCACGCTAAGGAGAGTCCCATCCGGACACGGGTGCAGTCGTCGGTCTTCGCATCTTCACAGCCCATCAGTCCGGCCCATGGCTAACAGGACGGACGCCCGAAGAACCCTTGGTCCAGGACTCCCTCAGTAGCCCCTGAACCTGGCATCAATGACAAGGTATCCAGCGCGTAGATCTGTCTTCGGCATTGCAAAGCGGGTTCCTCCTTCCGAACTCCAAGATAGTCTTCGGACGTATTGAATGTGTCCGGACCTGTAACACGTACCACACAGCCGTATAGAGAATATAATATTCCACGAGTCCAATCCGCTGACAACTTTTTGTAACATGACATCACGCCTGCCCGGTCACTATATCGAACCGTTTTGTCTGACATCCCGAGTTTCGAGATGCGATTTCCATTGGCACTTCTTGTCAAAGCAGAGATCGTGTCCCCTTATCACGGGATTTTCATCAATTCGGGCGTGGGTAACCCAACCGTGCCTGTTTACACAGCCCTTGGGAATAGGCGAGTGGGGAGGCGTTCGATATTCACTACCTTTATAAGGGGATAAGGATTCCCCCTTCTTCTCCCACGCCTTCTATCTTCCTTCGCCCTCCCACTCTTGAGCTCTAGCACCCAAGTTCCCATCTTCTTCCCACTCAAGCCAGCGCTCAACCATGTCCGGATCCGGAGGCCAAGGCAAGTGGATGGCCTCCTCCGTCAAGGAGAAGGACATTACTGAGCTTCGGGCAGCCGGGTACTTGGTGAAGGAAATCGCCCACCGCCTTCCGGCCCAGGGACAAGTCGTCCCCACGCCGAAGCCCAACGAGAGGGTGGTATTCATCCCTCATTTCTTCTGCGGGCTAGGGTTTCCACTCCACCCTTTCGTCCGCGGGCTGATGTACTATTACGGGATTGACTTCCATGATCTATCCCCGAACTCCTTCCTCAACATTTCGGCGTTCATCGTCGTGTGTGAGGCCTTCCTCCGCATCCAACCCCACTTCGGGCTGTGGCTCAAAGTCTTCAACGTGAAGCCGAAGGTGGTGGATGGCCAGCACGCGGAGTGCGGAGGAGCCATGGTGAGTAAGTTGTCCAATGTCTCCTGGCAGAAAGGCACTTTCGTGGAGACTGTCAAGGAGTGGCAGAAACAATGGTTCTACATTACAGAACCCCGTGGCACCAACTGGGCCGCAGCTGCCGAATTCAACCCTGGTGCTCCAATGCGGCTCACCTCCTGGGTCAAGAAGTGCCCGAACTGGTGTTCGCCAGACGAGCTGACAGCGCTGCAAATGCGCGTTCAGAGCATGGTGGACAAGAATGTCAAACTTGTCGATGTAATCCAGGTGATGCTAGTTCGCCGGATTCTCCCGTGCCAAAGCCGAAGCCTCCCGCTATGGAAGTTCAATCCGAAGAAGCACCATACCCTGACGAGGATCTTCGAGACTTCTCACAAAGATGCCTAGAGGTTGCTCTTCAAGGGCAACGAGATACCACCAGCCACGGATTCGGACCGTGGGCATGATGTTAACCACCCTGCCAGCGAGGTATGTTATTTTTATCGCATCTCCTACTTGCTCGTTTCAAGGATGGTGCCTACGCTTTTATCATCATCATTTCTTCAGGACTGGATGGAGAGGGCAAAGAGGATCCAATGTCCGGCTCCGCTGCCTAAAGAACCAGTCATCCCGCGTTTAGCAAAGATGCTTGTGCCGGCGCCCTACAAGGCGCCAAAGAAGAAGGCCACAGCGAAGGCCAAGGGGGGCCGGAGTGGCCCCCGCCGCAAGGGCGCTTCGGACGCGACGTCCGAAGACAAGACTCATTCATCTGCCGTCGAATACGACGACGATGAGGAGGAGGAGGAGGAAAACAACCCTTTCCCTGATGAGGGGAAGAAGAAGAGGGTGGCCTCCACCATTCTGGAGGCGGAGCCGCCCAAGAAGGGGAAAGGCCCACTCGTGGGCAGCTCCGCATGGGACGTCGAAAGCAGTCCGAAGCAACGCCCCCGCACTAAGTCGCGGGCCGCATCGTAAGTGCTAGGACTTATACCCGCCCATAAAGTTTCTCCTCCTCATTCTATTGATATGATTGGTTATGTTATTGCAGTCCGGCGCACAATAGCTCCCCGCGATCCTCAGCAGGAGGTTCGCTAGATTCCAAGGCGATGGCCAGCGAGTCACCGCCGGCCGCTCACTCCCCCAAGGCCAAGGACGACGTGGGGGTGCTGTCCCGAAGGACCATTCCAGGCTGGGGAGAGGCTCGGGAGGCGCCAGAAGGCGAAACCCCTGTCGCCAGACACCAGGGGGAGTCAATCCCCATGAGGACTGGTGGGGAGGGCCGTATTCAGTTCGGCCCTCAGCCGGACTCGAGTCCGGAGACCGATGCGGCTCCAGAATCCGCACGCAACGTCCTTTGAAAGAAGGAGGATGCCTATTCTGCCGGTGACCCTGTCCAACCAGGGGCACCGGATAATCTGCTGGAAGTGCTGCGAGGCGCTTCCATTGTGGATGAGCATCGTGCCCTTATGGGCATGGTAATTGAAAAGGTTCAGTCCACCAAGGGCGGACTAACCGAAGCCTGCAGCAGCCTACTGACAGGTTTTGAGGTAAGCGACGCAAAAAAGAGAAAATCCCAATATAGACAGTAGCCCTTGAGACACTGCCCGGTGTTCGGAAAGAAAAAGCCGGACAGAGGATCAATCTCCTGTTGCAGGAAACTAACTAAATTTTTCTGAAATGTATGCACAGGCGTCGCTGTTGGCTGCAGCCTCGCATGCTGCCGAAGTCTCCAGACTAATGCGGAGACTGGCAGAGGCCGAGGAGGAGCTTGGCCAGGTGAAGAGGCAGCTCCAAGAAAAACAAGGTATGTAATAACCTGTTATGTAGTAGAAAAAAGGTAAAATGATATGCATTGACCGAAATGCCATGATATGTACAGAGGCGGCGACCGAGGTCGAGGCCCTGAAAAAGGCCCTGGTCGAAGCCGAAGGGAAGGCTGTCAAGGAGTAGGCCGCTCGGAAGAAGCTCAAGGCCCGGGTCAACGAGGTCCAACAGGAGCTCCAAGACGCGGTGAAGAAGTGCGAGACCTTGGAGCGCGATGCATCGGTTCAAGAGACCGAACTGGCCAAGGTTCGTCAGAATGCGGAGACGGCCCGGATTGAAGCCCAGGGCGCCCTCCAGGAGGCCAAGAAGATCGAGGCGGGTAAGGCATTCAGTATTTTAAAGCAAAAATGTGAAGAGAAAATATCTTTTACTAACCCGGATCCGGAGTTCTCCAGGGGCCTTTTCTGATCTGCCACGCAGTGTGGCCGACGCCGCAGACTTCTTTCGAGCCGAAGAAGGAAGCTCCACGGAGAAGCTGTTATGGTCGCAGTATCTTGTGCCAAAACATCCGGTGCCCTTCGGCGACCAGATAAAACAGTTGGTCGAGCTGCATAGGGTGGCTGTACTGGCCATGAAGGATTTAATAATCCGGTTGTGGCCAGCCGAAGCTATACCCGGCAGTTACTTCAGCCTCGTGAAGCGACTAGTGGATGCCTGTCCTCGGCTGGATGTCGTCAAGCGGTCCGTCTGCATCGAGGGCGCACGTCTGGCCTTCTCCTACTGCAAGGTCTGGTGGGCGAAGCTGAACACTATCAAATTAGCGACCAAGGGGCCGCTGGAGGGCAAGGAGCACCGCACACCCGAGCGATACTTCGACGATGTCTTAGAGGGGTCCCGCATTGGTGCGGATCACTGTGCGAAAGACACTCTCTTTGAATGAATGTATTCGGGCTCCCCCAACTTTGTATGATAAAACAAAGTGATTGTGCAATATAATGCTTGTTATGTTTTTAAATTTTTACTTCCTGTGCGGCCGTGTTGTATGAAATCTGAGGGTTAACCAGTCGTCGGCTTCTGCCCCCACGTAGGTAGTATGGGGGTGTTCGGGATGGAATCTAAACAATCTTGATCCAATTAGATGGTCCTTGAAGGAGTTGTTTAGCGCAACGAACCAGGCAACCAGACTATGCGGTTGTAACGCTCTCACTTAGCCATAGGAGTTCGACAATAAAAACATGGGCGCAGCCCCTAGTATCCGAACTAGAGTGCTATAAGCGTCTAATCGGGAAGTACCAATCCTTCGCGTAATGTGGAAGAAATCTCCAACGATTTGCAACCTCCGAACAGCTGACCGGCTCTCGCCGCATCATAACAGTCAGTTTTTGGCTTTCTCTACTGAGGTGCTCCTTTGGATAAACCAAGGCACAATCGCAGTAGTTCTAACTTTACTACCTTAGCCGATATAGCGGAACGTAAGGTAGCAAGCACAGGAGCCGGGCAACCCAACTATTGACCAAAGACATGATTCGAAGCCAATGCATATAATGCTAAATTCGGGGTGCCGAACTATACTTATAAAAAGTGTTCGGACTTTTGTTGCTGTAGTGTGGGGTGCTGAGCAGCCCCTGGCAAACATGAAATGCACCAAAGTGTACGAGTGCTATAGGATAAGGTTATGCTACCTCTTGAGCACTGCGTTGGTTTTCCCTTGAAGAGGAAAGGGTGATGCAGTAAAGTAGCGTAAGTATTTCCCTCAGTTTTTGAGAACCAAGGTATCAATCCAGTACGAGACCATGCTCGAGTCCCTCGCGCCTACACAAATAAATAAAAACCTCGCAACCAACGCAATAAAGAGGTTGTTAATCCCTTCACGGTCACTTACGAAAGTGAGATCTAATAGATATGATAAGATAATATTTTTGGTATTTTTGTAATAAAGATGCAAAGTAAAATAAAAGGCAATAAAAATAGCTAAGTGTTGGAAGATTAGTATGATGGAAAATAGACCCGGGGGCCATAGGTTTCACTAGTGGCTTCTCCCAAGATAGCATAAGTATTACGATGGGTGAACAAATTACTGTTGAGCAATTGATAGAATTGAGCATAGTTATGAGAATATCTAGGTATGATCATGTATATAGGCATCACGTCCGCGACAAGTAGACCGAAACGATTATGCATCTACTACTATTACTCCACACATCGACCGCTATCCAGCATGCATCTAGAGTATTAAGTTAAAAAGAACAGAGTAATGCTTTAAGTAAGATGACATGATGTAGAGGGATAAACTCATGCAATATGATATAAACCCCATCTTTTTATCCTCGATGGCAACAATACAATACGTGCCTTGCTTCCCCTGCTGTCACTGGGAAAGGACACCGCAAGATTGAACCCAAAGCTAAGCACTTCTCCCATTGCAAGAAAGATCAATCTAGTAGGCCAAACCAAACTGATAATTTGAAGAGACTCGCAAAGATAACCAATCATACATAAAATAATTCAGAGAAGATTCAAATATTGTTCATAGATAAACTTGATCATAAACCCACAATTCATCGGTCTCAACAAACACACCGCAAAAGAAGATTACATCGAATAGATCTCCACGAGAATCGTGGAGAACTTTGTATTGATATCCAAAGAGAGAGAAGAAGCCATCTAGCTAATAACTACGGACCCGAAGGTCTGAGGTAAACTACTCACACATCATCGGAGAGGCTATGGTGTTGATGTAGAAGCCCTCCGTGATCAATGCCCCCTCCGGCGGAGCGCCGGAAAATTCCCCAAGATGGGATCTCACGGGTACAGAAGGTTGCGGCGGTGGAATTAGGTTTTTGTGGATGCTTCTGATGGTTTGGGGGTACGTAGGTATATATAGGAGGAAGAAGTACGTCGGTGGAGCAACGTGGGCCCCACAAGGGTGGAGGGCGCGCCTGGGGGGCTAGACGCGTCCCCCTGCCTCGTGCTCTCCCCGTTGATTGCTTTACGTGGACTCCAAGTCCTCTGGATCACGATTGTTCCAAAAATCACGTTCCCGAAGGTTTCAGTCCGTTTGGACTCCGTTTGATATTCTTTTTCTGCGAAACTATGAAATAGGCAAAAAAACAGCAATTTGGGCTGGGCCTCCGGTTAATAGGTTAGTCCCAAAAATAATATAAAAGTGTATAACAAAGCCCATTAATCATCCAAAACAAATATAATATAGCATGAAGCAACCAAAAATTATAGATACATTGGAGACGTATCAAGCATCCCCAAGCTTAATTCCTGCTCGTCCTCGAGTAGGTAAATGATAAAAACAGAATTTTTGATGCGGAATGCTACTTGGCATAATTTTTTAATGTAACCCATCAAGCCTTACGGTGACGGCACAGTGGAACTCTCAATGAAAGCACCAATGTCGGTGTCAAAACCGGTGGATCTCAGGTAGGGGGTCCCGAACTGTGCGTCTAAGGTGGATGGTAACAGGAGGCGGGGGACACGATGTTTACCCAGGTTCGGGCCCTCTCGATGGAGGTAATACCCTACTTCCTGCTTGATTGATCTTGATGATATGAGTATTACAAGAGTTGATCTACCACGAGATCGTAGAGGCTAAACCCTAGATGCTAGCCTATGGTATGATTGTTGTTGTCCTACGGACTAAGCCCTCCGGTTTATATAGACACCGGAGGGGGCTAGGGTTACACAGAGTCGTTTACAAGGGAGGAGATCTACATATCCGTATTGCCAAGCTTGCCTTCCACGGTAAGGTGAGTCCCATCCGGACATGGGACAAAGTCTTCAATATTGTATCTTCATAGTCCAACAGTCCGGCTAAAGTATATTGTCCGGCTGTCCGAGGACCCCCTAATCTAGGACTCCCTCAGTACCCCTGAACCAGGCTTCAATGACGATGAGTCCGGCGCATAGATTGTCTTCGGCATTGCAAGGCGGGTTCCTCCTCCGAATATTCCATAGAAGATTTTGAACACAAGGATAGTGTCCGGCTCTGCAAAACAAATTCCACATACCACCGTAGAGAGAATAATATTTCCACAAATCTAATCTGCTGACAACTTTTCATAACGTGACATCACACCACGGCCTTGTCATTATTCGAACCGTTTCTCCCAGCCTGCCACTGCACGTTTCGCGAGGCGGTTTTTATTGGCATGTCTTGTCGAAGCAGAGATCGTGTTCCCCTTATCACGGGATTCTCATCAATACGGGTATGGGTGACCCAATCGTGCCTGTTGGTATGACTCCTCGATTTTAGGCAAGTTCCAAACGGCCACGCGGAGACGCTTGATATTCACCATCTTTATAAAGAGGCCAAGGCCTGTCCTTTTCTTCTCGCGCTCAATCGAATCCTTCCCCCACCCTGAGTTCCAACACCCAAGGCTCAGGCTAGGCGTTTCGAACCTTCAATCATGTCCGGATCGAACCTTCAAGGTCGGTGGATGCCCTCCTCTGTCACAGAGGAGGACATCAAGAAGCTAAGAGAAGCTAGGTATCTGACCGCCGAAATCTCGCACAGGCTGCCTGCTCGAGGGCAAGTCATTCCCACTCCCGAACCCGGCGAGAGTGTGGTGTTCGTCTCCCACTTCCTCCGAGGGCTAGGCCTTAGTCTAGATCCCTTTGTTAGGAGGTCCCGAACTGTGCGTCTAAGGCGGATGGTAACAGGAGGCGGGGGACACGATGTTTACCCAGGTTCGGGCCCTCTTGATGGAGGTAATACCCTACTTCCTGCTTGATTGATCTTGATGATATGAGTATTACAAGAGCTGATCTACCACGAGATCGTAGAGGCTAAACCCTAGAAGCTAGCCTATGGTATGATTGTTGTTGTCCTACGGACTAAGCCCTCCGGTTTATATAGACACCGGAGGGGGCTAGGGTTACACAGAGTCGGTTACAAGGGAGGAGATCTACATATCCGTATTGCCAAGCTTGCCTTCCACGCCAAGGTGAGTCCCATCCGGACACGGGACGAAGTCTTCAATCTTGTATCTTCATAGTCCAACAGTCCGGCTAAAGTATATAGTCCGGCTGTCCGAGGACCCCCTAATCCAAGACTCCCTCAGTAGCCCCTGAACCAGGCTTGAATGACGATGAGTCCGGCGCACAGATTGTCTTGGGCATTGCAAGGCGGGTTCCTCCTCCGAATATTCCATAGAAGATTTTGAACACAAGGATAGTGTCCGGCTCTGCAAAACAAATCCCACATACCACCGTAGAGAGAATAATATTTCCACAAATCTAATCTGCTGACAACTTTTCATAACGTGACATCACACCACGGCTTGGTCATTATTCGAACCGTTTCTCCCAGCCTGCCACTGCATGTTTCGCGAGGCGGTTTTTATTGGCATGTCTTGTCGAAGCAGAGATCATGTTCCCCTTATCACGGTATTCTCATCAATACGGGTATGGGTAACCCAATCGTGCCTGTTGGTATGACTCCTCGATTTTAGGCAAGTTCCAAACGGCCACACGGAGGACGCTTGATATTCACCCTCTTTATAAAGAGGCCAAGGCCTGTCCTTTTCTTCTCGCGCTCAATCAAATCCTTCCCCCACCCCGAGTTCCAACACCCAAGGCTCAGGCTAGGCGTTTCGGACCTTCAATCATGTCCGGATCCAACCTTCAAGGTCGGTGGATGCCCTCCTCTGTCACAGAGGAGGACATTAAGAAGCTAAGAGAAGCCAGGTATCTGACCGCCAAAATCTCGCACAGGCTGCTTGCTCGAGGGCAGGTCATTCCCACTCCCGAACCCGGCGAGAGTGTCATAGTTGTCTCCCACTTCCTCCGAGGGCTAGGCCTTAGTATAGATCCCTTTGTTAGAGGGCTCATGTTCTATTATGGGCTTGATTTCCATGATCTGGCCCCGGATTCCATCCTTCACATCTCGTCGTTCATTGTCGTGTGTGAGGCCTTCCTCCACGTCACCCGACACTTCGGCTTATGGCTCAAGACCTTTAATGTGAAGCCGAAGATGATTAGTGGGCGACACGCAGAATGCGGAGGTGCCGTAATAAGCAAAGGCGCCGATGTTCCATGGCCAAAGGGTTCCTTACCGGAGGTGTCCAGCCTATGGCAACGGGAGTGGTTTTACATCACAGCTCCCCGAGGTACTAAGTGGGTAGCCGCCCCTGCCTTCCGCTCGGGCCCCCCGCCACAACTGACGTCATCGATCAACAAGGGGCTCGACTAGGGGCCAGTAAATGATGTGCCGATATTGCAGAGTCGCATCCGAGATCTCCTCGAGAGAGATATCAGCCTGGTCATGGTAATGCAAGTCATGCTAGTTCGTCGAGTCCTGCCTTGCAAACGTCGACCTCTCCATATGTGGGAGTTCAACCCGGAAGGACCGCGAGCTATTCAGCACTTCTTCGGCATGACACTCGAAGAGATGTACAGATTGTTCTTCGGATCACAAATAAAGTGTCCGTACACCACCGAGGATGCGGGTCTGAGCTGCAATCGTCCAGATACCCAAGTAAGTAGTTCTTCGGCCGAACATGTTGTCTATTTATCACAACATCATTCTGAAAAGTCGCTCTTTGACCAGGACTGGGTAAAAAAGGCAAAGATGATCAGGTGTTCGGGCCCCCTTCCCGAAGGCTCAGCAGATCCAGTACTGGCCAAGATGCTTGAGTTCGCACCTTATCAAGCGCCCTCAGGGGAAGATAAAGGGGGGGATAAAGAAGCCAAAAGCGGGCCTCACTCATTATTCATCCAGACCAGGGGAATTAGTGCCTCCACGAAGGAGAATAGCCGGGGAGAAGAATCTAAAATTCCCTCTCCCCAGTGAAGGAAGAGGACCGCCTCTGAAGACTTGGAAACAATGGTTTCCAAAAGAGGGAAGAAATCTTTGCCAGAGGGTCCTACCCCGGAGGGTATCCTTACCGCACAGTGCCCGCAAGGGGATCAGCCCCCCACCGAGCTGTAAGTAGACAAGAGTACTTTATAGTAAACATACCCTACTTTCTTTCTGAGGACAATAACCGAGACGTATGTCCTGTAGTTCGGATCGTAGCCCTTCTCGCCAGAGTTCGTCTTCGGGGGATCTTCTTCCGGAGATGATGGAGAGCGAAACTCCTCCCCATGCCTCCCCGCCTCATGAGGCGGGCGACCTTGAGGTGTCGTCACGAAGGGTTTCTCCTGATCCACCAAGGCCGGAAGGTAACCCTTCGGCCACCCGGAGTCCGGAGTATTCGGCTCCTAAGGGGAGCAACAAAAAGAGTCCGAAATTGTCCGGTGCGCGACCAGACTCACTGCGGAATCTTCTGGAGCAAGTAGCTATCTCAGAAGCACACCCTATGTTAATGGGTACGGTGGTTGAGAAGATTTCATCCGCCGAAAGCGGGTTGCATGAAGCTTTTATGAGCCTGCTGAGAGGCTTTGAGGTACGCAAAGTAATATGTATATTTTTGACGGTACCGCACATGCCAGGTGTGCCCTATGTAGATAGTAGCCCCTGAGACTCTGGTTGCTGTCGAAAAAGGCGGCGAACAGAGGATCATAGTCCCAGGTAATAATAATGCCGCCTTCATGTGCAGGTGGCTGAAGGTCCGGTGGCTAGCCGGACTGGTGAGTTTGCTGAACTCAAGCGGCAACTTGATGCGGCAAATGCCGACATCGTGCTTGTAAACAGGCGGCTTGACGAGGCACGGGGTATGTATTCTCCGGTGGTCAACATATATTAAGAGGAGCATAATGCTAGTATCTATAATATGCTGTGTCTGCAGATGGAGCTGCCGCCGTGGAGACCCTTCGGGCGGAACTTGCCCGAGCCAACGAACAAGCCAGGAGGAGTGATGCGGCCGCCCTAAAGGCGGTCGAAGAGTTAAGAGCCAAACAGGCTGCGCATTGCGAGAGCAAAGAGAAAATAGCCAAGATGGCTATTGAGTTGAAAGATGCCGCCGACCGTTATGAGCTTCTCGAAAGGGAAAGTCAAACGAAGACGGCGGACCTGGAGAAAGCCATGGTAGCAGCTAAGGAAACCCGCTCTGAAATCAGAGCGGTGAAGGAGGAGCTACATCAAGCCGGAAATATCACAGCTGGGAAGCCCTTTTTGTTGCGGACAAAGTTCGGAGATCCTAAGTATGCCCTTCTGGATCAATTATGGAGTTCTGCGGACGCGTACCTGGATTTGGCAGCGAGTGCTGCTGATGCGACCAAGTTTTTCAAAGATCAAAAAGATCACGAAGTGGAAAAGTTGTTCTGGTCGCAGTTCCATGCTCCAGCGTGTCTGCTGCTGTTAAATGAGCAAATGGCCGAGTGGGCCGAGCTCCATAGGTTGTCCGGGCTAGCCATGAGGTCTGTCGTGGATCGTCTCTAGCCGGAAGGACCAAGGCCGAATAGTTATTTTGGTCTTGTGCAACAATTCCTTGGTGTTGTGCCGCATATTGACGCTGTAAAGAGGTCGGCGTGCATAGAGGGTGCGCGGATGGCTCTTGCCCATGTCAAGACATACTAGGTGGAGATGGAGGCCACCATGATTGCAACCCAGAATCCGGCCATAGGCCAGGTTTCGGCCGAGCACTATTTTGAAGAAGTCATGGAAGGTGCTCGTTTAATAGAGGCTCAGTGCTCGAAGAGTGTCATGTTCGAGTGACATGTATTTAGAATGTAATAACAATGCTATTTGAATTATAAAGGCTGTGTTTATACTTTTGTCTGAAAGTATTATGGTGCCTCCTTTGCGGTCGTTTATGTATATATGTATATAACCTGAAAGTTTGCAGTCGTCGGCTTCAGCCCCCACGCACATAATGCGGGGGTGTTCACAAAAGCCCGTGTTCACACTTGATCCAACGTATTGGTCCATTAAGGAGGTGATAGCGCGGAGAACAAGGCAATCGGACTATATTGCTTTAACACTTTCACTTAACCATAGGAGTTTGACAGTGGGGCTACCATATAGCCCCTGGTACTTCCGCGCTCATCCGAATACGGGGCGCGTATGCACATGACCGGGAAAACCGGCCCTTCGTTAATGCGGAGGAATCCCGAAGATTCCGCTAAGTCATCGAGTGGTTGACCAGTCTCGCACTTTATCATGACAGTCAGTTTTCGGCTTTCTCTACTGAGGTGCTCATCCGGATGAACCAGGGCACAATCGCAGTAGTTCTCCCGGTGCCACCTTAGCCGATATAGCAGAACGTAAGGTAGCAAAACGCAGGAGCCGGGCAAACCCAACATTTGACCAAAGACATGATTCAGAGCAGATGCATATAAGGCCAAACTCGCGACGCCGAACACTCCCTAAGGTGTTCGGTCTTTACAACATATACCGGCCTCGGTAACTGTAACACCCCGGATGTAACTTTCCATATTTGTAACTCCAACTCTTCCCATTTTCGGCTATGTGTTATGATATTCCCTCCGTGGTCGGGTTTTGTTTTTCGTTTTGCATTTTGTTCATGTCATGCATCTCATATCATGTCATCATGTGCATCTCATTTGCATACGTGTTCGTCTCATGCATCCGAGCATTTTCCCCGTTGTCCGTTTTGCAATCCGACACTCCCACGTGCACCGGCGCACCCCTCTTGTCTCTTTTCAGGAGCGGGCGTTAAACATTCTCGGAATGGACCGAGTCTTGTCAAGTGGCCTTGGTATACCACCGGTAGACCACCTGTCAAGTTTCGTTCCATTTGGAGGTCGTTTGATACTCCAACGGTTAACCGGGTAACCGCAAAGTCCTTTTGTGTGTTGCAGCAAAACCCCCTTCCAAACAGCCCTATAACCCTTCTAAGTCCCCTCCATGCTCTCGGTCGTTCGATCATGATCGTGTGAGCGAAAACCGCACTCCATTTGGAGCCTCCTAGCTCCCTCTACCTATAAATATGTGCACACCTCCTCCAAATCCCAGATGAAACCCTAGAAGTTTTCCCTCTCCGCCGCCAGACGAAACCCCCACCGACGGACACGTCCGCCGCCGATCCCCCGTCCAGCCGCGCGCCGCCACGTGGCAGCCGCGCCCACATCGTCGCCGGCCCGCCGGGGCCCAGGCGGGGCCCTCCCGGCCCGCGCGCCCCGCCCGCACCTCCTCCCACGCCAGTCGCCCGCTCCCGCCGCTCGGGCCGCCATCCGCCGCCGCCGCCTCGGTCCCGCCGCCTCGGCGCCGCCGCGCAGTCTCGCCGGACGCCGCCGCGCGCCCCGGTCGGCTCCGTCCCGCGCCCCGGTGAGCTCCTCCGCCCGCGCCTCGGCTCCTCCGGCGCCGGACCGCGCGCACCTCTCCGAGCTCCTCTCCCTCCTCTCCGCTCCGGCCGGCCAGCTCCAACTCCGGCGCGAGCTCCGGCGAGCCCGAGCCGCGCCCGATCCAGATCCGCGAGACGGTTGACTTTCCCCCTCCCCTCAAATTCTCCGTCCCGTAAATGTTGCATTCTGTTGCATACTTCATCGCATCATAACTCCTTGCACACTGCTCCGTTTTGCGTGCATGATATATCGAAATGTTTGCCTCGAGATGCTCTCCTTTTGGTTGCATTATGCCATGTTCATTTGAGTCCATCTTGATGCCCAAATCTCTGGTGCAAGAGTGCTATATGCTGTTAACTGCTGTTACTTATCAGAACTTGGTGTTTTGTTAATTTTGTTGCATTTATTGTGTGCATCTTATGGGCATGTGCTCTACAGGTGTTTTGATCTATGTCATGCCATCTTTACAGAGGTGTATGCCATGTATTTTTGTGATCTATGTGGTGACTAGCACAAGCATGCAATCTAGGCTTCGTGATGTTTCTGTTTTCAGGGACTTAGGTTTTTCACTAAGTCTGTGACTGCTGTTATTTTGTTGCTATGTATCCATATGTCTACAGAGAGATCCATGCTTCTTTTGGGCATGTTCAGTAAGGATGTTTTGTAGATATAGTTGTGCTCTATCCATCCTTGCCCCTGTTTGCAATTATGGAGTGCCATAGAATATCTTCATCCTGCTCTACCTTTGCTATAAAATATTTCTGGTAGAATGTTAACATGATATTCAATTTTGCCAAGGTTGTTGTAGTTGATCCTTTCATGCTATGTATTTTCTCTTGCCATGTTTAGCTTCATAAATATGCCATCTTGCTGTAGGTTTGCTTGTTTTGTTATGCATTGCCTTCTGATGAGTGAATCAAGCTCACCAAGATGCCCTCATAAGTTCTGTTACTGCCATGCTCTGTTTTCTGCCAAGTCTGAAACCTGTTAACGAAACTTGCTATGTGTACATGGGTGCCATCATATCTTCTGTTCCTTTTTGGCTCATGTCCAGTAAGGGACTTTTGTTCTATGCATTTAGTAGATTACTGCCATATGATTTGTTGCTATGTTGGGGTGCTGTAGCATAGTTACTTGATGTAGTCTAAGTGCTATCATGCTGTTAATCGCATAATCGTGTCATTCTTGTTTTGCTTGCCATTTGCAAACCGTGCATCCGTTTCCGGTGATCTTTATATCGATTTCGACCGAAATCATCTCATTTTTCCAGTGTCATGCTTGGTTTGCCAAGTTACTGCCTTTTTCATCCTTTTTCTTCCGAAGCACGCATACGCATCGCATATCATATCTCGCATCTAATGCATGTATTGCATCATGTTGGTTGTGCATTTCCCGTGATTGATTGTGGTTCCTTTGCTTGTGTTCTTGCTGTGGGTAGAGCCGGGAGACGAGTTCGTGAACGAGGTACCTGTTGAGTATGCTTACGAGGATCAAGCTTTCGACAACTCTGAGAACCTTGCAGGCAAGATGACCATACCCTCGAAATCACTTCTATCTTTGCTTTGCTAGTTGTTCGCTCTATTTGCCATGCTGCGCTACGTACCACTTGCTATATCATGCCTCCCATATTTCCATGTCAAGCCTCTAACCATCTTTTCCTAGCAAACCGTTGTTTGGCTAAGTTACCGCTTTTGCTCAGCCCTTCTTATAGCGTTGCTACTTGCAGGTGAAGTTGAAGTTGGTTCCATGTTGGAACATGGATATTTTGGAATATCACAATATCTCTTATTCAATTAATGCATCTATATATTTGGTAAAGGGTGGAAGGCTCGGCCTTATGCCTGGTGTTTTGTTCCACTCTTGCCGCCCTAGTTTCCGTCATACCGGTATTATGTTCCTTGAGTTTACGTTCCTTACGTGGTTGGGTGATTTATGGGACCCCCTTGACAGTTCGCCTTGAATAAAACTCCTCCAGCAAGGCCCAACCTTGGTTTTACCATTTGCCACCTAAGCCTTTTTCCCTTGGGTTTTCGCGAGCCCGAGGGTCATCTTTATTTAAACCCCCGGGCCAGTGTTCCTCTAAGTGCTGGTCGGGTTATGTTGGTACCTGTACGCTTCGCTTATCCGGTGTGCCCTGAGAACGAGATATGTGCAGCTCCTATCGGGATTTGTCGGCACATTCGGGTGGCTTTCCTGGTCTTGTTTTACCATTGTCGAAATGTCTTGTAAACCGGGATTCCGAGACTGATCGGGTCTTCCTGGGAGAAGGTTTATCCTTCGTTGACCGTGAGAGCTTATAATGGGCTAAGTTGGGACACCCCTGCAGGGTATTATCTTTCGAAAGCCATGCCCACGGTAATGAGGCAGATGGGAATTTGTTAATGTCCGGTTGTAGAGAACTTGACACTTGACTAATTTAAAATACATCAACTGTGTGTGTAGCCATGATGGTCTCTTCTCGGCGGAGTCCGGGAAGTGAACACGGTTTGAGTTATGCATGAACGTAAGTAGTTTCAGGATCACTTCTAGCTTCGCGACCGTTGCGTTGCTTCTCTTCTCGCTCTCATTTGCGTATGTTAGCCACCATATATGCTTAGTGCCTGCTGCAGCCCCACCTCATTACACCATCCTTTTCTATAAGCTTAAATAGTCTTGATCTCGCGGGTGTGAGATTGGTGAGTCCTCGTAACTCACAGATTCTACCAAAACAGTTGCAGGTGCCGACGATACCAGTGCAGATGATGCAACCGAGCTCAAGTGGGAGTTCGACGAGGAACGTGGTCGTTACTATGTTTCTTTTCCTGATGATCAGTAGTGGAGCCCAGTTGGGACGATCGGGGATCTAGCATTTGGGGTTATCTTATGTTTATTTGGTTTTGACCGTAGTCGGTCTATGTGTGGATTTTGGATGATGTATGAATTAATTTATGTATTGTGTGAAGTGGCGATTGTAAGCCAACTCTCGTTATCCCATTCTTGTTCATTACATGGGATTGTGTGAAGATGACCCTTCTTGCGACAAAACCACAATGCGGTTATGCCTCTAAGTCGTGCCTCGACACGTGGGAGCTATAGCCGCATCATGGGCGTTACAAGTTTGTAATGAGAGCCATCCCCGACTTGGGAGCCCCCTGCTTGATCGAATCGCTGGCGTTGTTGAGTCTAGAACAAAAATGTTTTGAGTCTTAGGATTATATAAATCGGAGAGTAGGATTCTTTTTACTCCTCAGTCCCTTCGTCGCTCTGGTGAGGCCTCCTGACGTAGAAGTGTTGACTCTTCTCTCCTCAAATTTCACTAAAAAAAATTAGGATCATGCGGGTATCTTGGAATCGTTCCGATGGTTTTGTGACGAGAACATTGTTCTTGGTACCTCCTGACATTTAGGGGTTGTGGCAGTGTCCCGGGGAGTTGAGCTTCGAGGTGTTGTCATCACAATTTTATCGTTGCAGTTCTGGAATACCTGAGTTTCGCTGACATCGAAAATCTCTTTTATGCAGTTGTTGGTGAGATCACCTCGACGCCACCCAGTACTGGGGCGGGAGTTCGGGAGTATTGCCATAACTCGTATAACGGATGCTTTTCAATGGTTGAGGTACACGATTTTCGAAGGTTTCTTGGTTATGTGTTGACGGATGGATACAGCTGGATCTAGGGATTGCTAGTTTGGGTGATATATTTTGTGCCCCCTGTATCCCCAACACCAGATTGCATAACCAGAAAGTTGCAGGAGTTTATAGGTGGGATTCATGTAGCTTTTAGCATTTCTTCCCGCAGATATTTGGTTTGTGATTGGGTAATCCTTACCACTTATTTGTTCCAGCCATACCTTTTTTATTTTATTCATCAATCTCTTATCAAGTGGCTTCTCACCTTAATGGAAGTGTGAGGACTTACTATGGAATTCATTTGTTCATCCTCGTTCGAATGTTTATTGTGAAGACTATATGTTGCAATTTCTATCCGTTGATTCAATTTGCCTATCTGTCTATCAAGATGCTAACGGATGTCACCCTCTTCAGGATGGCTCCGCCAACGCGTCAGAATCCGGAACACAATGAGGGGAGTCAGGCGAACCCTCCGCCACCACCTCCGCCTCCGGAGGCATGGCAAGCTATCATGGCAGCCACCAACGCCAATGCTCAGATGATTTTGCAACTCTTGCAAGAACGCACCCAAGGGCAAGGCAATCAAGGAAATCAAGGCCAAGGCAACAATCAGCCTCACTTCTCTACCCTCAACCAGCTCCTCGCAAATCAGCCGAAGTCTTTCAGCTGCTGTGCCGAGGCCACAGATGCCGATGATTGGCTCGTGGACATCAACAAGCATTTTGAATGTAGCAATGTCAGACCTGAGGACTTTGTCAAGTTCGCTTCTTTTCAACTCAAGGATCAAGCTGCCGAGTGGTATCAACAATACAAAGATTCCAGAGGAGGTCGTGTGATTACCTGGGATGATTTCCGCCGAGACTTCAAAGCTCACCACATTCCACAAAGTGTTGTTGAGAGCAAGCGTGAGGAGTTCCGCAATCTCAAGCAAGGAAGCATGTCCGTGCATCAATACAATACTCAGTTTCAGAAACTCGCTCGCTTTGCTAAGCAAGACGTTCCTGATGAAAAGAGCATGATCTATCAATTCAGAGGTGGCCTCAGAGAAGATCTGCAATTACCTCTAGTGCTTTTTGAGCCGACCAAGTATGATGATTTCTACAATATGGCACTGAAGCAAGAGGCTGCTCAGCTCAAGTGTGAGGCTTCTAAGAAGAGAGTCAGGGACGCAGTTCAGTCTTCTTCTTCCTCACTAGTGGCTGCTAAGCAACAGAAGTTTTGGTTGCCTCCTCCTCCTCCGTTTCGTCAGCCTTTCCAGCAGAAGAACAAAGGTGGCCATGGATCTTCCCACTCTTCCAACCCTGGATATCAGAACAAGTCTCAGAATCAAGCTCCAAAGTCGAATGCTCCTTATCATCGTCCACTCTCAGAGGTGACTTGCAACAAGTGTCAGCAGAAAGGTCACTATGCTAACAAGTGCTTCACCCAAAGGCGCCTTCCGCCTCCTCCTCCTGTGAGATCTTCCAGCAATGCAGTGGTCAAGCATAATCCCTAGTCTGCAAAGGTGAACATGATGAATGCATCTCAAGCGGAGGAATCTACTGATGTGATAATGGGTAATCTTCCTGTTAATGACTTTCCTGCAAAAGTTCTTTTTGACACTGGTGCATCGCATTGTTTCATGTCAAGATCGTTCTTTGCAAAGAATGATTTTACTTGGTCTTACCTAGATAAACCATTGGGTGTTGTTTCTCCGGGGAAGTCAATGAGAGCCAACTCGATAGTTCCTGATGTCTCTATCAAGATGGGCGATTATAAATTTCTATCTTCTCTAATTGTCCTTGGTGACTCGGATATTGATCTTATTCTCGGGATGGACTGGCTTTCTAAGCACAAGGCTCAACTTGATTGTGCTGCCAGGGAAATTCAATTGACACACTCTTCTGAGGATGTGATTATCTATGCCGCTCGTGATGAAACCATTCGGTTGTTTTCTCTCAATGAGAAGGGCGAGTTGGATGCTATCTCTCAAATTCCAGTCGTTTGTGAGTACCAAGATGTCTTTCCAGAAGAGCTTCTGGTATGCCTCTTCACCGGCCAGTTGAGTTCGTTATCGATCTTGCGCCCAGCACTGAACCCGTTTGCAAGCGTCCATACAAGCTTGGACCCAAGGAGCTGAAGGAATTGAAGAAACAGCTCGATGAACAAGAGCGTCTGGGTTTGATCAGACCGAGTTCATCTCTGTGGGGTTGTGGTGTTCTTTTTGTCCAGAAGAAGGATGGCACGGACCGACTTTGTGTCGACTACCATCCATTGAACAAGAAGACAATCAAGAACAAGTATCCACTTCCCAACATCAATGAGCTATTCGAGCAACTCAAAGGTGCTAAAGTATTCTCCAAGCTTGACCTTCGTATGGGTTATCATCAGATTCGCATTCGTGAAGAAGATATTCCCAAGACAGCATTCAGAACAAGCTTTGGTTCTTATGAATATACTGTCATGTCTTTCGGCCTTGTCAATGCTCCTCCAACATTCTCTCGGATGATGAATTTCATCTTCAACCCGTATACCAATGAATTCGTGCTGGTGTATCTCGATGATATCTTGGTCTTCTCCAAGAATAAGAAGGATCATGCCAAACATTTGCGATTGGTGCTCGACAAGCTTAGAGAGTATCAATTCTATGCGAAGTTTTCCAAATGTGAGTTTTGGCTTGATGAAGTTCTTTACCTTGGTCATATCATCTCTGCCAAGGGCATCGCTGTTAATCCCGAGAAGGTGTCTGCAATTGTGAATTGGGAACCTCCTCAGAATGTCAAGCAGCTTCGCAGTTTTCTTGGTCTTGCAAGCTATTGCCGAAGATTCATTGAGAATTTCTCTAAGATTGCAAAGCCTCTTTCCAACCTCCTCCAGAAGCATGTGAAGTATGTCTGGTCTCCAGGGTGTGACGTTGCTTTCAAGACTCTCAAAGAGAAACTAGTCACAGCTCATGTCTTAACTCCTCTTGACGAATCCAAACCATTCAAAGTTTTTTGTGATGCTTCTCTTCAAGGTCTCGGTGCTGTGTTAATGCAAGAGAAGAAAGTTGTGGCCTATACCTCTCGTCAGTTGAAGCCCAACGAAAAGAACTACACCACTCATGATCTTGAGTTGGCGGCAGTTGTCCATGCATTAATAACATGGAGACATCTCTTGTTGGGAAGAAAACTGGACATATTCACCGATCACAAGAGTCTCAAGTACATCTTCACTCAGCCCAACCTCAACCTCAGGTAAACTCGTTGGGTCGAAATGATTCAAGAGTACAATCCGAGTATTGAATATACTCCAGGCAAAGCTAATGTCATTGCAGATGCTTTGAGCAGGAAGGCTTATTGCAACAGCTTAATCCTCGAGCCATTTCAACCGGATCTTTGTGAAGCTTTCCGCAAGCTGAATCTCCAAGTTGTTCCTCAAGGCTTTCTTGCCAACCTCATAGTCTCTCCTACTTTGGAAGATCAAATTCGTGAGGCACAACTCCTGGATACCATGGTGAAGAAGGTGAAACGTGGTATCGACAAGGGTCTTTCCAAATACAAGTGCTATCGCATTGATGACAGAGACACTTTATTCTTCGAGGACCGGATTGTGGTTCCTAAAGGTGATCTAAGGAAAGTCATTATGAACGAGGCGCACAATTCTCTTCTTTCCATTCATCCTGGAAGTACGAAGATGTACCATGACCTCAAGCAGTCGTATTGGTGGACTCGAATGAAGCGAGAAATCGCTCAATTCGTGAATGAATGTGATGTGTGTCGAAGGGTGAAGGCAGAACACCAACGACCAGCTGGTCTCCTCCAGCCTCTTTCTATCCCGGAATGGAAGTTTGATCATATCGAAATGGACTTCGTGACTGGATTTCCTAAGTCCAAGCGCGGAAATGATGCTATCTTCGTTGTCATCGACAAGCTTACTAAAGTGGATCATTTCCTTCCAATCAAAGAATCTATCACAACAGCTTAGTTGGCAGAGCTATACACCTCCAGGATTGTCTCCTTGCACGGCATTCCACAATTGATTTCTTCAGATCGTGGAAGCATCTTCACTTCTAAGTTCTGGGACTCCTTTCAGAAGGCCATGGGCACCAACATTCGCTTCAGCACAGCTTTCCATCCTCAAACTAGTGGCCAAGTTGAGCGAGTCAATCAAATTCTCGAAGATATGCTCAGGGCTTGTGTCATTTCCTTTGGCATGAAATGGGAAGATTGTCTTCCATATGCCAATTCTCCTACAACAACAGCTTTCAAGCGAGTTCGGGCAAGGCCCCTTTCGAGATTCTCTATGGCAGAAAGTGCCGTACTCCTCTCAATTGGTCAGAGACTGGTGAACGCCAACTTCTTGGCAACGACTTAATCACTGAGGCTGAAGAAATGTGTAAAGTCATCCGTGAAAATCTCAAAACCGCGCAATCACACCAGAAGAGTTACTATGATAGCAAGCACCGTGACTTGGCTTTCGAGATCGGAGACCATGTCTACCTCCGCGTCTCTCCAATGAAAGGCACTCGTCATTTCGGTATCAAAGGGAAGCTTGCCCCTAGATACGTGGGTCCTTTCAAGATCATTGGCAAAAGAGGCGACCTCGCCTATCAACTTGAGCTTCCTTCCAACTTCGCGAACGTGCATGATGTGTTCCACGTGTCACAGCTTCGCAAGTGCTTCAAGACTCCTGAGCGCACCATCAACTTTGAAGAGATTGATCTCCAAGAAGATCTGTCTTATCATGAGCACCCCGTTGCTATTCTTGAAGAAACTGAGCGCAAGACTCGCAACAAGTCAATCAAGTTCCTGAAAGTGAAGTGGTCGCACCATTCCGACCGAGAAGCCACCTGGGAACGCGAGGACCACCTCCGTTCCGAATATCCGGAGTTCTTTCAGTCCTAGATCTCGGGACGAGATCCTCTCTTAGTGGTGGAGTGTTGTAACACCCCGGATGTAACTTTCCATATTTGTAACTCCAACTCTTGCCATTTTCAGCTATGTGTTATGATATTCCCTCCGTGGTCGGGTTTTGTTTTTCGTTTTGCATTTTGTTCATGTCATGCATCTCATATCATGTCATCATGTGCATCTCATTTGCATACGTGTTCGTCTCATGCATCCGAGCATTTTCCCCGTTGTCCGTTTTGCAATCCGACACTCCCACGTGCACCGGTGCACCCATCTTGTCTCTTTTCGTGAGCGGGTGTTAAACGTTCTCGGAATGGACCGAGTCTTGTCAAGTGGCCTTGGTATACCACCGGTAGATCACCTGTCAAGTTTCGTTCCATTTGGAGGTCGTTTGATACTCCAACGGTTAACCGGGTAACCGCAAAGTCCTTTTGTGTGTTGCAGAAAAAACCCCTTCCAAACAGCCCTATAACCCTTCTGAGTCCCCTCCATGCTCTCGGTCGTTCGATCACGATTGTGTGGGCGAAAACCGCACTCCATTTGGAGCCTCCTAGCTCCCTCTACCTATAAATATGTGCACACCTCCTCCAAATCCCGGATGAAACCCTAGAAGTTTTCCCTCTCCGCCGCCAGACGAAACCCCCACCGACGGACACGTCCGCCACCGATCCCCCGTCCAGCCGCGCGCCGCCACGTGGCAGCCGCGCCCACATCACCGCCGGCCCGCCGGGGCCCAGGCGGGGCCCTCCCGGCCCGCGCGCCCCGCCCGCGCCTCCTCCCTCGCCCGTCGCCCGCTCCCGCCGCTCGGGCCGCCGTCCGCCGCCGCCGCCTCGGTCCCACCGCCTCGGTGCCGCCGCGCAGTCTCGCCGGACGCCGCCGCGCGCCCCAGTCGGCTCCGTCCCGCGCCTCGGCTCCTCCGGCGCCGGACCGCGCGCCCCTCTCCGATCTCCTCTCCCTCCTCTCCGCTCCGGCCGGCCAGCTCCAACTCCGGCGTGAGCTCCGGCGAGCCTGAGCCGCGCCCGATCCAGATCCGCGAGACGGTTGACTTTCCCCCTCCCCTCAAATTCTCCGTCCCGTAAATGTTGCATTTTGTTGCATACTTCATCGCATCATAACTCCTTGCACACTGCTCCGTTTTGCGTGCATTATATATAGAAATGTTCGTCTCGAGATGCTCTTCTCTTTGTTCTATTATGCCATGTTCATTTGAGTCCATCTTGATGCCCAAATCTCTGGTGCAAGAGTGTTATATGCTGTTAACTGCTGTTACTTATCAGAACTTGGTGTTTTGTTAATTTTGTTGCATTTATTGTGTGCATCTTATGGGCATGAGCTCTACAGGTGTTTTGATCTATGCCATGCCATCTCTACAGAGGTTTATTCCATGTATTTTTTTGATCTATGTGGTGACTAGCACAAGCATGCAAACTAGGCTTCGTGATGTTTCTGTTTTCAGGGACTTAGGTTTTTCACTAAGTCTGTGACTGCTGTTATTTTGTTGCTATGTATCCATGTGTCTACAGAGAGATCCATACTTCTTTTAGGCATGTTCCGTAAGGATGTTTTGTAGATATAGTTGTGCTCTATCTATCCATTCCCCTGTTTGCAATTATGGAGTGCCATAGCATGTCTTAATCTTGCTCTACCTTTGCTATAAAATATTTCTGGCAGAATGTTACCATGATATTCAATTTTGCCAAGGTTGTTGTAGTTGATACTTTCATGCTATGTATTTTCTCTTGCCATTGTTAGATTCATAAATATGCTATCTTGCTGTAGGTATGCTTGTTTTGTGCTGCATTGCCTTGTGATGAGTGAATCAGGCTCACCAAGATGCCCTCATAAGTTCTGTTACTGTCATGCTCTGTTTTCTGCCAAGTCTGAAACCTGTTAACGAAATTCGCGATGTGTACATGGGTGCCGTCATATCTTCTGTTCCTTTTTGGCTCATAGTCGGTAAGGGACTTTTGTTCTATGAATTTGGTAGATTCATGCCATGCCTTGTTTTGCTATGTTAAGTTCCTGTAGCATGTGTTTTGCTTGCTCTGAACATTGCTACCTGATGCTGTTTCAGCCATCTCCAGTAATTTCACCAAGTCTGTGAACCTGATATCTTTTGCACTTTTTCCATGCTTGTTTGAACCTGTTGTGGTGTGATCTAGCCGTAGCTCAGTGTTCATCTTTCGTCAAGCATCTCCTGTAGATTACTGCCATATGCTTTGTTGCTATGTTGGGGTGTTGTAGAATAGTTACTTCATGTATTCTAAGTGCTATCATGCTGTTAATCGCAGAATCGTGTCTTTGTTGTTTTGCTTGCCATTTGCAAACCGTAAATCCGTTTCCGGTGATCTTTATATCTATTTCGACCGAAATCATCTCATCTTTCCAGTTTCATGCTTGGTTTGCCAAGTTATTGCCTTTTTCATCCTTTTTCTTCCGAAGCACGCATACGCATCGCATATCATATCTCGCATCTCATGCATGTATTGCATCATGTTGGTTGTGCATTTCCCGTGATTGATTGTGGTTCCTTTGCTTGTGTTCTTGCTGTGGGTAGAGCCGGGAGACGAGTTCGTGAATGAGGAACCTGTTGAGTACGCTTATGAGGATCAAGCTTTCGACAACTCTGAGAACCTTGCAGGCAAGATGACCATACCCTCGAAATCACTTCTATCTTTGCTTTGCTAGTTGTTCGCTCTATTTGCCATGCTGCGCTACATACCACTTGCTATATCATGCCTCCCATATTGCCATGTCAAGCCTCTAACCATCTTTTCCTAGCAAACCGTTGTTTGGCTAAGTTACCGCTTTTGCTCA
Organism: Triticum aestivum; assembly: GCF_018294505.1. Taxonomy (NCBI): domain Eukaryota; kingdom Viridiplantae; phylum Streptophyta; class Magnoliopsida; order Poales; family Poaceae; genus Triticum; species Triticum aestivum. The sequence goes on along the minus strand of NC_057805.1, from coordinate 175,519,765 downwards.
GCCCTTCTTATAGCGTTGCTAGTTGCAGGTGAAGTTGAAGTTGGTTCCATGTTGGAACATGGATATTTTGGAATATCACAATATCTCTTATTTAATTAATGCATCTATATATTTGGTAAAGGGTGGAAGGCTCGGCCTTATGCCTAGTGTTTTGTTCCACTCTTGCCGCCCTAGTTTCCGTCATACCGGTATTATGTTCCTTAAGTTTGCGTTCTTTACGCGGTTGGGTGATTTATGGGACCCCCTTGATAGTTCGCCTTGAATAAAACTCCTCCAGCAAGGCCCAACCTTGGTTTTACCATTTGCCACCTAAGCCTTTTTCCCTTGGGTTTTCGCGAGCCCGAGGGTCATCTTTATTTAAACCCCCGGGCCAGTGTTCCTCTGAGTGCTGGTCCAAACTAGAGCACCGTGCGGGACCATCCCTTGGCAACTTGGGTTACGTTGGTACCTGTACACTTCGCTTATCCGGTGTGCCCTGAGAACGAGATATGTGCAGCTCCTATCGGGATTTGTCGGCACATTCGTGTGGCTTTGCTGGTCGTGTTTTACCATTGTCGAAATGTCTTGTAAACCGGGATTCCGAGACTGATCGGGTCTTCCTGGGAGAAGGTTTATCCTTCGTTGACCGTGAGAGCTTATAATGGGCTAAGTTGGGACGCCCCTGCAGGGTATTATCTTTCGAAAGCCGTGCCCGCGGTTATGAGGCAGATGGGAATTTGTTAATGTCCGGTTGTAGAGAACTTGACACTTGACTAATTTAAAATACATCAACTGTGTGTGTAGCCGTGATGGTCTCTTCTCGGCGGAGTCCGAGAAGTGAACATGGTTTGACTTATGCATGAACGTAAGTAGTTTCAGGATCACTTCTTGATCACTTCTAGCTTCGCGACCGTTGCGTTGCTTCTCTTCTCGCTCTCATTTGCGTATGTTAGCCACCATATATGCTTAGTGCCTGCTGCAGCTCCACCTCATTACACCATCCTTTCCTATAAGCTTAAATAGTCTTGATCTCGCGGGTGTGAGATTGCTGAGTCCTCGTGACTCACAGATTCTACCAAAACAGTTGCAGGTGCCGACGATACTAGTGCAGATGATGCAACCGAGCTCAAGTGGGAGTTCGACGAGGAACGTGGTCGTTACTATGTTTCTTTTCCTGATGATCAGTAGTGGAGCCAGTTGGGACGATCGGGGATCTAGCATTTTGGGTTATCTTATTTTCATTTGGTTTTAACCGTGGTCGGTCTATGTGTGGATTTTGGATGATGTATGAATTAATTTATGTATTGCGTGAAGTGGCGATTGTAAGCCAACTCTCGTTATCCCATTCTTGTTCATTACATGGGATTGTGTGAAGATGACCCTTCTTGCGACAAAACCACAATGCGGTTATGCCTCTAAGTCGTGCCTCGACACGTGGGAGCTATAGCCGCATCATGGGCGTTACAGTAACGCCCTTGATAATGAACCCCTGTGTCCCGGTACGTGCATTATTCTAACGTGGTGAAATGCCAATAACGTCAGCATCCCTCTTGGTTATACTGAGTATCCGGAGGATGTGAAGCAACAAGAGACAGTAAAAAAAGGTTTACACAGGGGCATAATCTAAAAAGAAACCTTTGAGCGGGGCCCTGCTGCATGTCTGCGCCTGTGTCTCCGTTGTGCCGTATCCTGGAAGGGTGTAGCACGATTATCATTGTAGTCCTTTTTACATGCGGGAAGCCCCTGGTACCGCCTATAGGGGTATATCCGTCAAACCAATCTCAGGTTTATCTAAGCTGTTACAGCTAGTGATGCGCCAGACTCGTCTAGCCGTGTTCGCGGTCTTGACGATCGATCATTTATTCTGGTTGGAGAGGCCGTTTAGTGTTCGGCTGCTAAAGCCGCCACACCTTCTTCCGCGCGTAAGGAACGCTCAACATTTCCGCTAACTGTGATGATGCCACGTGGACCGGGCATCTTAAGCTTAAGAGAGGCGTAATGTGGGACTACATTAAAACGAGCGAAAGCTGTTCTTTCGAGTAGTGCTGGATAGCCGCTTCGGAATGGAGCGATGTCGAAGGTTAACTTTTCACTTCGGAAGTTGTCGGGAGAACCGAATACAACCTCTAGTACTAGAGAGCCCGTACAGCGGGCCTCTGGGCCTGGTATTACTCCTTTAAAGGTAGTATTGCTTTGGCTGATTCTTGTCGGGTCTATCCCCATTTTGCGGACTGTGTCCTGATATATCAGATTAAGACTACTGCCGCCATCCATGAGACTTGGGTGAGATGGTATTCGTCGATAATTGGGTCTAGCACCAAGGCAGCCAGTCCTCCGTGCCGGATACTCGTCAGGTGATCCCTGTGATCAAAAGTGATCGGGCAGGCCGACCATGGGTTGAACTTAGGGGTGACGGGCTCTACAGCGCATATGCCTTGGAGTGCATGTTTGCTCCTTCTTTTTTTTACGTGAATCATGTTCACTGTTTTGACCTCTGGTGGGAATCTTTTCTGTCCCCCAGTGCTTTGCTGGCGAGGCTCATCCTTGTCTTCACTTGGTGTCTCCCTCCCCTTGTGTTCGGCGTTTAACTTGCCGACCTGCTTGAAGACCCAGCATTCTCTGTGGGTGTGATTTGCAGGTTTGTCGGAGGTGCCATGAATCTGACATAGTTTGTCTAGAATCTTGTTTAGGCTGGACGGTCCATCTCTGTTGCCTTTGAAAGGCTTTTTCCGTTGACCGGGTCGAGAGCCCCTAAATCCGGCATTTACCGCCGTGTTGTCTAGGCTGTCTTCGTTATTTTGACGCTTGCTTTTAATGCGTCGTGGTTTTCCATTGCCATCCCTGACTTCAGATGTGCCTGGGTCGCTGGTGCTACTACGGGCCAGCCAACTATCTTCGCCCGCGCAAAAGCGGGTCATGAGGCTTATTAGGGCTACCATTGTCCTTGGCTTTTCTTGGCCGAGGTGTCTGGCGAGCCATTCATCTCGGACGATGTGTTTGAAAGCTGCTAAGGCTTCGGCGTCCGGGCAATCGACGATTTGATTCTTCTTAGTGAGAAATCTGTTCCAAAGCTTTCGGGCTGACTCTCCAGGCTGTTGAATTATATGACTTAAATCGTCTGCGTCCGGAGGTCGGACATAGGTCCCTTGAAAGTTGGCCCTAAAAGCATCCTAAAGCTCCTCCCAACTTCCAATTGAATTTTCGGGGAGGCTCTTCAGCCAGTGCTGAGCTGGTCCTTTCAACTTGAGGGGCAAATATTTGATGGCGTGGAGGTCGTCTCCGCGAGCCATATGGATGTGAAGGATAAAGTCCTCAATCCAGACCCCAGGGTCTGTTGTTCCGTCGTACGCCTCTATGTTCACGGGTTTGAATCCCTCTGGGAATTCATGATCCAGTACCTCATCGGTGAAGCATAGGGGGTGTGTGGCACCCCTGTATTTGGATATATCGTGGCGTTCTGACGATTGTAGTGTTTGGTATTGATTCTGCGCTGGAGCACGCTTCCTAGATCCGTAGATGGATCTGGTCATGCCGGCTTTTTGATGCAACTCCTCACGTGAATCGTGTGCTGACTTATGTGCGGCCTCGTTAGCCGCTCTATCGCGGCCACGAGGTGGTCGATCCGACCGGTCGACCGTTTTATTCTTCGGCTGTGTAGGCTCTAAGGCCTCGTCGTCGAATTCAGGCAGTAGCTTGCGCTTTGGGTAACACTTTTTTTGGCGACTGCCACCGTACTTTTCAGCAGTGTCCAGCACTTTGTTCCATCTACTGATGAGTGTATTTTGCGCGGCCTTAAGGCTTTGTTTCTGCTTCTTAAGACTCCTCGCGGTGGCAATAAGCCTTCTGTGGAGGTTCTCTTGTTCCAAGTTCCTTTCTGGGATGATATGTGTATCGTCATCCGGACTATTCTCCTCTCCGGAGACAGTTTGATGATTTCTACCCTCGGCGTCGCCGTGGTCGGACAGTGGCTCTGTACTGTGTTCGCCGTCCGCTGGCCCGTCCTGCTCTGTTGCCTTGGAATCGGCCGGGGTCTCATTCTTTCTTGCGCTGTTATCGCTGTTTTTGCCGAGGCGGGATTTGGAGCGGCGTCTGCGGTGTCGCTTTGGTTGCTTCTCGAGGGGGTTATCCTTCGCTGCATCCTCCCGTTCCTCATCATTGTCTTGTTTGGGTGTATCCACCATGTATATATCATGTGATGAGTGGCTATCCAGCGCCCTGTGGGCGATGGTTCCTGTTCGTCTCCTGCATCGTCGTCCATACCGTCGATGTCTTCGGAGCCGAAATCGAGCATGTCGGTTAAATCGTCGACAGTGGCTACTAAGTGGGTGGTGGGTGGGGACCGAATTTCTTCGTCGTCCGCATCCCATTCTAGCCGGACATAGTTCGGCCAAGGGTCTCCTGACAGAAAGAGAGACCTCAACAAGTTTAGCACGTCGCCAATGGGCGAGTGCTGGAAGATATCCGCGGAGGTAAACTCCATGATCGGTGCCAAATCAGGTTCGATAGGCACGGACGCAGGCGGCTCGGAGCCCATGGCCGGGGACGAATCCAACGGTTCGGCAACACGGGTCTCGTAGGAGGTGAAGTCAGTATTCGGCTCTATCGCCACTAAGTGTGCGGCCTCTGTGGCGGGGTCCATCCACCCGTCCTCAGATGGCGCGATTTGTTCCGGATTGAGGGCCGGAGTGGTTGCAGGTGTGATCTCCCAAACACTGTCCCACGGCAGAGTTAAGTCATGCTCGTCGTGATTGTGCGGCGCACCTGACATGGGCTCGAATCCGTCGAAGATCAAGTCTCTGCGGATGTCGGCGGTATAGTTCAAGTTTCCAAACCCGACCTGATGGCCAGGGGTGTAGCTCTCGATCTGCTCCAGATGGCCAAGCGAGTTGGCCCACAGTACGAAGCCGCCGAATACGAAGATCTATCCGGGGAGGAAAACCTCACCCTGGATCGCATCGTCGCCGATGATCGAAGGACCCATCAAGCCTTACGGTGACGGCACAGTGGAACTCTCAATGAAAGCACCAATGTCAGTGTCAAAACCAGTGGATCTCGGGTAGGGGGTCCCGAACTGTGCGTCTAAGGCGGATGGTAACAGGAGGCTGGGGACACGATGTTTACCCAGGTTCGGGCCCTCTCGATGGAGGTAATACCCTACTTCCTGCTTGATTGATCTTGATGATATGAGTATTACAAGAGTTGACCTACCACGAGATCGTAGAGGCTAAATCCTAGAAGCTAGCCTATGGTATGATTGTTGTTGTCCTACGGACTAAGCCCTCCGGTTTATATAGACACCGGAGGGGGCTAGGGTTACACAGAGTCGGTTACAAGGGAGGAGATCTACATATCCGTATTGCCAAGCTTGCCTTCCACGCCAAGGTGAGTCCCATCCGGACACGGGACGAAGTCTTCAATCGTGTATCTTCATAGTCCAACAGTCCGGCTAAAGTATATAGTCCGGCTGTCCGAGGACCCCTAATCCAGGACTCCCTCACCATGCACAACCCCGATGACAAGCCAAGCAATTGTTTCATACTTTAGTAATCTCAAACTTTTTCAACCTTCACGCAATACATGAGCGTGAGCCATGGATATAGCACTATGGGTGGAATAGAATATAATGATGGGGGTTATGTGGAGAAGACAAAAAAAGAAAGTCTCACATCAACGCGGCTAATCAACGGGCTATGGAGATGCCCATCGATTGATGTTAATGCAAGGAGTAGGGATTGCCATGCAACGGATGCACTAGAGCTATAAATGCATGAAAGCTCAACAAAAGAAACTAAGTGGGTGTGCATCCAACTTGCTTGCTCACGAAGACCTAGGGCATTTGAGGAAGCCCATTGTTGGAATATACAAGCCAAGTTCTATAATGAAAAATTCCCACTAGTATATGAAAGTGACAAAACAAGAGACTCTCTATCATGAAGATTATGGTGCTACTTTGAAGCACAAGTGTGGAAAAAAGGATAGTAGCATTGCCCCTTTTTATTTCTCATTTTTTGGGCCTTCCTTTTTTTATTCGGCCTTTCTCCTTTTTTTGGGACAATGCTCTATGAATGATGATCATCACACTTCTATTTATTTACAACTCAATGATTACAACTCGATACTAGAACAAAGTATGACTCTATATGAATGCCTCCGGCGGTGTACCGGGATGGGCAATGAATCAAGAGTGACATGTATGAAAAATTATGAACGGTGGCTTTGCCACAAATACGATGTCAACTACATGATCATGCAAAGCAATATGACAATGATGAACATGTCATGATAAACGGAACGGTGGAAAGTTGCATGGAAATATATCTCGGAATGGCTATGGAAATGCCATAATAGGTAGGTATGGTGGCTGTTTTGAGGAAGATATAAGGAGGTTTATGTGTGATAGAGCGTATCATATCACGGGGTTTGGATGCACCGGCGAAGTTTGCACCAACTCTCAAGGTGAGAAAGGGCAATGCACGGTACCGAAGAGGCTAGCAATGATGGAAGGGTAAGAGTGTGTATAATCCATGGACTCAACATTAGTCATAAAGAACTCACATACTTATTGCAAAAATCTACAAGTCATCAAAAACCAAGCACTACGCGCATGCTCCTAGGGGGATAGATTGGTAGGGAAAGACCATCGCTCGTCCCCGACCGCCACTCATAAGGAGGACAATCAAAGAACACCTCATGTTTCAAATTTGTTACATAACGTTTACCATACGTGCATGCTACGGGACTTGCAAACCTCAACACAAGTATTTCTCAAATTCACAACTACTCAACTAGCACAACTTTAATATCACTACCTCCATATCTCAAAACAATCATCAATCATCAAACTTCTCTTAGTATTCAACACACTCATAAGAAAGTTTTTGCTAGTCTTGAATACCTAGCATATTAGGACTAATTTCCCAATTTAAGCAAATTACCATGCTGTTTTGTAGGACTCTCAAAATAATATAAGTGAAGCATGAGAGAACAATAGTTTATATAAAACAAATCCACCACCGTGCTCTAAAAGATATAAGTGAAGCACTAGAGCAAAAACTATATAGCTCAAAAGATATAAGTGAAGCACATAGAGTATTCTAATAAATTCCGAATCATGTGTGTCTCTCTCAAAAGGTGTGTACAGCAAGGATGATTGTGGTAAACTAAAAATCAAAGACTCGAATCATACAAGACACTCCAAGCAAAACACATATCATGTGGTGAATAAAATATAGCTCCAAGTAAAGTTACCAATGGACGAAGACGAAAGAGGGGATGCCATCCGGTGCATCCCCAAGCTTTGGCTTTTTGGTTTCCTTAGATTATCTTGGGGTGCCATGGGCATCCCCAAGCTTAGGCTCTTGCCACTCCTTGTTCCATAATCCATCAAATCTTTTACCCAAAACTTGAAAACTTCACAACATAAAACTTAACAGAAAATCTCGTGAGCTCCGTTAGCGAAAGAAAACAAAACACCACTTCAAGGTACTGTAATGAACTCATTCTTTATTTATATGGGTTATTTATATGGGTGTTAAACCTACTGTATTCCAACTTCCCTATGGTTTATAAACTATTTTATTAGCCATAGATTCATCAAAATAAGCAAACAACACACGAAAAACAGAATCTGTCAAAAACAGAACAGTCTGTAGTAATCTGTAACTAACGCAAACTTCTGGAACTCAGAAAAATCTACCAAAATAGGACGACCTAGACAATTTGTATAGTGATCTGCTGCAATTGGAATCAGTATTTTATCACGCTCTGGTGATTTTCAACGATTGTTTTCGTGAACAGAAAGTTTCTGGAATTTTCAGCAAGATCAAATAACTAACATTCAAGAACATCCTATAGGTTTAACTTGGCACAAACACTAATTAAAACATAAAAACAAATCTAACCAGAGGCTAGATCAAATGTTTATTCCTAAACAGAAGCAAAAAGCAAAAAACCTAAAATAAAATTGGGTTGCCTCCCAACAAGCGCTATCGTTTAACGCCCCTAGCTAGGCATTGATAATTTTAATGATGCTCACATGAAAGACAAGAATTGAAGCACGAAGAGAGCATCATAAAACACGTGACAAACACATCTAAGTCTAACATACTTCCTATGCATAGGCATTTCATAAGCAAACAAATCAAGGCAAGCAAAAACTAGCATATGCAAGGAAGCGGAAAGAAACAATAGCAATCTCAACATGACGAGAGGTAATTTAGTAACATGAAAATTTCTACAACCATATTTTCCTCTCTCATAATAATTACATGTGGGATCATAAGCAAATTTAACAAAATAGCTATCACATAAAATATTTTCAACACGATCCACATGCATGCGAAGTTGACACTCTTCCAAAATAGTGGGATCAACATTAACTAAAGTCATGACCTCTCCAAACCCACTTTTATCAATATTATTGCAAACATTATTATAAATCTCATATTCATCATGGGGAGTAAGTAAATTTTCAAGATCGTAAGAAGAATCACCCCAATCATGATCATTGCAACAAGTAGAGGACATAGCAAAACTAGCATCCCCAAGCTTAGGGTTTTGCATATTATTAGCATAATTTACATTAATAGAATTTCTAATAAAATCATTGCAATCATGCTTTTTATTCAAAGATCTATCGTGAATCGCTTCATAAAGTACTTCATCACAATTTTCAGAATCACGAATTTCAAGCAAAACCTCATAAAGATAATCTAGTGCACTCAACTCACTAGCAATAGGTTCATGATAGTTGGATCTCTTAAAGAGATTAGCAAGTGGATGAGGATCCATAAACTTTTAGCAAGCGAAGATGCAAGCAAAAAGAAGGTACATGGTAACACAAGCAAACAAAAGATCGAACGGAAAGAGGGCGAAGAAAACGGCAAGGGTGAAGTGGGGGAGAGGAAAACGAGAGGCAAATGGCAAATAATGTAATGCGGGGGATAAGAGTTTGTGATGGGTACTTGGTATGTTGACTTTTGCGTAGATCTTCCCGGCAACGATGCCAGAAATCCTTCTTGCTACCTCTTGAGCACTGCGTTGGTTTTCCCTTGAAGAGGAAAGGGTGATGCAGTAAAGTAGCGTAAGTATTTCCCTCGGTTTTTGAGAACCAAGGTATCAATCCAGTAGGAGACCACGCTCGAGTCCCTCGCACCTACACAAACAAATAAAAACCTCGCAACCAACGCAATAAAGGGGTTGTCAATCCCTTCACGGTCACTTACGAAAGTGAGATCTAATAGATATGATAAGATAATATTTTTGGTATTTTTATAATAAAGGTGCAAAGTAAAATAAATGGCAATAAAAATAGCTAAGTGTTGGAATATTAATATGATGGAAAATAGACCCGGGGCCATAGGTTTCACTAGTGGCTTCTCTCAAGATAGCATAAGTATTACGGTGGGTGAACAAATTACTGTTGAGCAATTGATAGAAATTGAGCATAGTTATGAGAATATATAGGCATCACGTCCGCGACAAGTAGACCGAAACGATTCTGCATCTACTACTATTACTCCACACATCGACCGCTATCCAGCATGCATCTAGAGTATTAAGTTCAAAAGAACAGAGTAATGCTTTAAGTAAGATGACATGATGTAGAGGGATAAACTCATGCAATATGATATAAACCCCATCTTTTTATCCTCGATGGCAACAATACAATACGTGCCTTGCCGCCCCTGCTGTCACTGGGAAAGGACACCGCAAGATTGAACCCAAAGCTAAGCACTTCTCCCATTGCAAGAAAGATCAATCTACTAGGCCAAACCAAACTGATAATTCAAAGAGACTTGCAAAGATAACCAATCATACATAAAAGAATTCAGAGAAGATTCAAATATTGTTCATAGATAAACTTGATCATAAACCCACAATTCATCGGTCTCAACAAACACGCCGCAAAAGAAGATTACATCGAATAGATCTCCACGAGAATCGTGGAGAACTTTGTATTGATATCCAAAGAGAGAGAAGAAGCCATCTAGCTAATAACTATGGACCCGAAGGTCTGAGGTAAACTACTCACACATCATCGGAGAGGCTATGGTGTTGATGTAGAAGCCCTCCATGATCAATGCCCCCTCCGGCGGAGCGCCGGAAAAGGCCGCAAGATGGGATCTCACGGGTACAGAAGGTTGTGGCGGTGGAATTAGGTTTTCGTGGATGCTTCTGATGGTTTGGGGGTACGTAGGTATATATAGGAGGAAGAAGTACGTCGGTGGAGCAACGTGGGCCCCACGAGGGTGGAGGGTGCGCCTGGGGGGTAGGCGCGCCCCCTGCCTCGTGCTCTCCCCGTTGATTGCTTTACGTGGACTCCAAGTCCTCTGGATCACGTTTGTTCCGAAAATCATGTTCCCGAAGGTTTCATTCCGTTTGGACTCCGTTTGATATTCTTTTTCTGCGAAACTCTAAAATAGGCAAAAAACAGCAATTTGGGCTCGCCCTCCGGTTAATAGGTTAGTCCCAAAATTAATATAAAAGTGTATAACAAAGCCCATTAATCGTCCAAAACAAATATAATATAGCATGAAGCAATGTTGATCACCAAAGCTTCACACAGCCCATTGAAGGAGTGCAGGCCGTCACTCGCATTTATCCTTTGGCTGGCAATAAACGCTTACCTCACCGTGCTCAAACTGAAGCCATTGAAAGCACTATTACTCAAAGGCCTCGGAAGCGATCTCATGTTCGCAATGACCGAGAGCTTCTCGTTGCCCTGCATCAGAAACAGGATAAGCATCACTACTGGCTGAAGCGGCAGATGCAAAGCCTCTTGGTGGACGTCAATCGCATTCACAATCTTGCCACCAAGAATGCTTTTGTTACACATGAAACCTGTCGGAGGTCATGGAAGAGTTTGACACTACTGAGTGCTGAAGCAGATCTTCAAGACGATGGCTTCATTGAAAGATTCAAGTTTTACTCCACTCCTCCAAGGAATGTTGTCTGGCGTCGAACTCCCTCTCTTGAAGACTCTGACTATTCCTCCTCAGCTGCAACGGTGAATGCCAGAGTCATAGATGATCAAGATGATGCCACCTCACCACCTCCAACTTCAGCGCGCATCAACACTGCACCAAGTTCTTCTGCACCGCCAAACCCCGACGCTGACCCTGCAGCTTCTCCTACTCCTTCTGGGAACGAGTAGAGGCTCTATGTCTTCAAACCTTTTTGGTCCTTACTGACAAAAGGGGGAGAAGCATATGAGTTGATAGTCTTTAAGCGGGTCCATATGGGCGGTTGCTTTACATTTTGCCTAGTGTTTACAACTCTCGCTTTTTATACATTTGGTTCTTTGAGTTGTAACACTTAAACTTGATGGTCGTCTGCTACTAGTTTGCTATTCTGTGATGCGATGATAAATTCTGCATGTGCGATGATAAATCCCGCACGAAGTCATATTGCAGACGTCCATTTTTCATTATGCATCTCATTATCTTCGTTATATCAAATCATGCATGATGAATTGTCTTCATAAGTTGAAGAGGATCTCCACAAGTACAACCTGCCATGTGCATTTGCATTCCAAAAGCAAATTACTTGTATGCACATCTTCAGGGGGAGCCTTTTGCTACTTATGAAGACAATACCTAAATCCTTTACAATTTCACATGCTTTTATCCCCATTGAAAACTTCAACCAGTTTGTCATCAATCACCAAAAAGGGGGAGATTGTAAGTGCATCTAGTGCCACCCCTAGTTGGTTTTGGAGTATTGACGACAAACCTGGTTGAGGGACTAATGTGTTTGTGAGAATTGAAGGATAACACAGGTAGTAGTCCCTCATTGATTCGGTTTACCTACCGGAGATGACCCCTAAAAATGTATGAAGACATTGAAGACAATGGTGGTATGTGAAGATATTCACATTGAATACTATGACAAGAGAAGACATTGCGTGGAGACTATGGAGCGCGAGGACTTAGTTGTTTCATTGTTTCCTTTTCTTCTTTGTTGAGTCATAGGAACCACCGTACTGTTAAGTGGGGTCCCAGTGAACAAAGTCAGAGTGACTGAAGTGATGCTCAACCAAAATCCTATGTCTTCGAGCGAAGACAATGAGAGCAAATCTTATCTAGAGCTGGATGAGTCAGCTTTACTTGCAGCCCAAGTCAAGCTGTCGCGTGCGTTTGAAATCTGACCATTGGAACACGTGTCAGTTCCTTAGTGACCCCGAGTCATTTCGGACAAATCAGGTTGGGTTGCCTAGTGGCTATAAATAGCCCACCCCCTTCACCATAAATTGGTGGCTGCTCAGAGTTAGTGCACGGCTTTTGTCGTTTGAGAGCAACCCACCTCCGAAGCTTTTGAGAGAGAGAAATCCTTGCGAGGACAAAGCCCAAACACCCAGAGCCAAAGAGTGTTAGGCATCACTGAAGTCTTTCTGTCCGCATGACCTGAAGACTTGTTACACTTGAGGACTGTGAATCCTCCAGCCGGGTAGGCGTCGCGTTCTGAGCATCCAAGAGTCACTGTGGATCGCCGGTGAACAAAGTCTGTGAAGGTTTGGAAGTCTACCTTGAAGACATACCAAAGTGATTGGGCGAGGACTGGGTGTCCTTAGCTCAAGGGGAATAACGTGAAGACGCGGTCTTCTGAGTTGAATCTCAGCCTCCCTAACCAGACCTACAGTTGTCACAGCAACTGGAACTGGTCCAACAAATCATGTGTCCTCAACAAGTGACTGGTTCTATCTTCTCCCTCTCCTTACTTACAGTTTGTCTTCGTGAAGTCATTGCCTGCTTGCACTACCTGTTTGACTTCACTGTGTGACTACTATCATTGTTTGGCTTCATACTATCTTCCATCCTGATCTTTACTACCTAGCTACTATTAGTCTTCGTGCTTTCACTTCATTGCATACTTGACTATGGCTTGCTTAGTGTAGTCTACCTTCCGCTGCATATCAATAGGTTCATTTCTATTGTTTGTCTTCAAAACTCTCATGTTTTGAAGACTTTCATAAAAATCGCCTATTCACCCCCCCCCCACTCTAGTCGATAACTAGCAGTTTCAATTGGTATCAGTGCAATGTACTCCCTTGTTCTATGTGATTCGGTTTAACCACCTGGAGTTTTAGCTATGTCGACTGCGGGGATAATCAAAGTCTCCGCTGCTTGCCCCGTCTTCGATGGAACTGAATATTCCTACTGGAAGAATAAGATGTGCATGCATCTTGAAGCCATTGATGTCGACCTCTGGTATGTCGTCAAGAATGGCGTTCCCAAGACTGGTGAAGGTGTCACCCCTGCTGATGTCAAGACGTTCATTCAACTGGATTCTACTGCCAAGAACATCATCTGTGGTCATTTGACCAAAGGACAGTATGGCCGTGTGTAACACCCCGCATGTAACTTGCCATATTTGTAACTCCGACTCTTGCCATTTCCGGCTATGTGATATGTTTTTCCCTCCGTTGTTGGGTTTTGTCTTTCGTTTTGTATTTTGTCATGTCATGCATTTTCATATCATATCATCATGTGCATTGCATTCGCATACGTGTTCGTCTCATGCATCCGAGCATTTTCCCCGTTGTCCGTTTTCCAATCCGGCGCTCCTATCTCCTCCGGTGCACCCCTCTAGTTTTCTTTCGTGTGCGTGTGTCAAACTTTCCCGGAATGGACCGAGGCTTGTCATGTGGTCTTAATATACCACCCGGAGACTACCGGTCAAGTTTCGTTCCATTCGGAGGTCGTTTGGTACTCCAACGATTAACCGGGCCTCCGCTATGTCCATTTGAGTGTCCAGCATAAACCCCCTCCAAAACCAGCCCAAAGCCCACCAAGCTCTCTTCCATGCTCTAGGTCATTCGATCACGATCGTGTGGGCGAAAACCGCACCTCATTTGGAGTCTCCTAGCTCCCTCTACCTATAAATGAGTGGGCATCCCTAAAAACGCATTTGCAGACGAAACCCTAACCCTCTCCTCGCGCCGCGCCGGACACGTCCGCCGCCGGCCGGACGCACCGGCCGCAGCC